>NC_069501.1:279423533-279426033 GCF_027579735.1 Bombina bombina
ATCATCTCTCTCTATCATCTCTCTCTCTCTCTATCATCTCTCTCTCTCTCTATCATCTCTCTCTCTCTCTATCATCTCTCTCTCTCTCTATCATCTCTCTCTCTCTATCATCTCTCTCTCTCTATCATATCTCTCTCTCTCTATCATATCTCTCTCTCTCTATCATATCTCTCTCTCTCTATCATCTCTCTCTCTCTCTATCATCTCTCTCTCTATCATCTCTCTCTATCATATCTCTCTCTCTATCATTTCTCTCTCTCTCTCTCTATCTCTCTCTCTCTCTCTCTATCATCTCTCTCTCTCTATCATCTCTCTCTCTCTCTATCTCTCTCTCTCTATCATTCTCTCCTCTCTCATCATATCATCTCTCTCTCTCTATCATCTCTCTCTCTCTCTCTCTCTCTCTCTATCATCTCTCTCTCTCTCTATCATCTCTCTCTCTCTATCATCTCTCTCTCTCTATCATCTCTCTCTCTCTCTCTATCATATCTCTCTCTCTATCATATCTCTCTCTCTATCATATCTCTCTCTCTCTCTATCATCTCTCTCTCTATCATCTCTCTCTATCATTCTCTCTCTCTATCATCTCTCTCTCTCTCTATCTCTCTCTCTCTCTATCATCTCTCTCTCTCTATCATCTCTCTCTCTCTATCTCTCTCTATCATCTCTCTCTCTCTCTATCATCTCTCTCTCTCTCTATCATCTCCTCTCTCTCATCATCTCTCCTCTCTCTATCATCTCTCTCTCTCTCTCTCTCTCTCTCTCTATCATCTCTCTCTCTCTCTCTATCATTTCTCTCTCTCTCTATCATCTCTCTCTCTCTCTATCATCTCTCTCTCTCTCTCTCTCCTCTCTCTCTCTCTCTATCATCTCTCTCTCTCTCTCTCTCTATCATCTCTCTCTCTCTATCATCTCTCTCTCTCTATCATCTCTCTCTCTCTCTCTCTCTATCATCTCTCTCTCTCTATCATCTTTCTCTCTCTCTATCATCTCTCTCTCTCTATCATCTCTCTCTCTCTCTCTCTCTCTATCATCTCTCTCTCTCTCTCTATCATCTCTCTCTCTCTCTCTATCATCTCTCTCTCTCTCTATCATCTCTCTCTCTCTCTATCATCTCTCTCTCTCTCTATCATCTCTCTCTCTCTCTATCATCTCTCTCTCTCTCTATCATCTCTCTCTATCATCTCTCTCTCTCTCTATCATCTCTCTCTCTCTATCATCTCTCTCTCTCTATCATCTCTCTCTCTCTCTCTATCATCTCTCTCTCTCTATCATCTCTCTCTCTCTCTCTCTCTCTCTCTATCATCTCTCTCTCTCTATCATCTCTCTCTCTCTCTCTATCATCTCTCTCTCTCTCTATCATCTCTCTCTCTCTCTCTCTATCATCTCTCTCTCTCTCTCTCTATCATCTCTCTCTCTCTCTATCATATCTCTCTCTCTATCATATCTCTCTCTCTATCATATCTCTCTCTCTATCATATCTCTCTCTCTATCATCTCTCTCTCTCTATCATATCTCTCTCTCTATCATATCTCTCTCTCTATCATTTCTCTCTCTCTATCATTTCTCTCTCTCTCTATCATTTCTCTCTCTCTCTATCATCTCTCTCTATCATCTCTCTCTCTCTCTCTATCATCTCTCTCTCTCTATCATCTCTCTCTCTCTATCATCTCTCTCTCTATCATCTCTCTCTATCATCTCTCTCTCTCTCTCTCTCTCTCTCTCTATCATCTCTCTCTCTCTATCATCTCTCTCTCTCTATCATCTCTCTCTCTCTCTATCATCTCTCTCTCTCTCTATCATCTCTCTCTCTCTCTCTATCATCTCTCTCTCTCTCTCTCTCTATCATCTCTCTCTCTCTATCATCTCTCTCTCTCTCTATCATCTCTCTCTCTCTCTATCATCTCTCTCTCTCTCTCTCTCTCTCTCTCTCTCTCTATCATCTCTCTCTCTCTCTATCATATCTCTCTCTCTATCATTTCTCTCTCTCTATCATATCTCTCTCTCTATCATCTCTCTCTCTCTCTATCATCTCTCTCTCTCTATCATCTCTCTCTCTCTCTCTATCGTCTCTCTATCATCTCTCTCTCTCTCTATCATTTCTCTCTCTCTCTCTATCATTTCTCTCTCTCTCTATCATCTCTCTCTCCCTCTATCATTTCTCTCTCTCTCTATCATCTCTCTCTCCCTCTATCATTTCTCTCTCTATCATCTCTCTCTATCATCTATCTCTCTATATCTCTCTCTCTCTCTATCATCTCTCTCTCTCTCTCTCTATCATCTCTCTCTCTCTCTCTCTCTATCGTCTCTCTATCATCTCTCTCTCTCTATCATCTCTCTCTCTATCATCTCTCTCTCTATCATCTCTCTATCATCTCTCTCTCTCTATCATCTCTCTCTCTCTCTCTATCATCTCTCTCTCTCTCTCTATCATCTCTCTCTCTCTCTCTCTCTCTCTCTATCATCTCTCTCTCTCTCTATCATCTCTCTCTCTCTCTCC
>NC_069501.1:279431033-279561033 GCF_027579735.1 Bombina bombina
AGTTGGAAGACATTGGGCAATACAAAAGTTTAATTTGTCAGATATCTGGCAGTACAGGGTTTACATTTGGCAAACATCTTTTAGTGAGTGAATTACACTTACTGGATAATTACTATTGCTGGAGTTATATTAACAGATGACTTCGAGTGTAGGGATTGAATTAGACAGTTGTCTAACAGCGCTGGAGTTACATTTGTCCGATCTCTTGCAGTGCCGGAGTTACATTTGTCAGATCTATGGCAGTAAATGGGTTACATGTGTCACATCTGTGGCAGTCCAGGGGTTACATTTATCAGATCTCTGGCTGTGCAGGAGTTAGATTTGTTTATATTTCTGGAAGTGCAGGGGTTACATTTGTCAAAACTCAAGGAGTATAGGGGTTACATTTAGAAGATGTCTGGCAGTGCCGCAGCAGTTACATTTACCAGATTTATGGCAGTGCAGGGGTTACATTTGTCATATCTCAGGAATTGCAGGAGTTACATTTGTTAGATGTCTGGCTGTACAGGAGTTAGATTTATCAATTCTCTGGTGGTGCAGGGGTTATATTTATCAGATCTCACTCTGGCAGTGCGGGGTTAAATTAATAAAATCTCTAGCAGTGAATGCAGCTACATTTGTGAAATTTCTGGCAGTGCAGGGTTACATTTGACATATCTCTGGCAGTGTAGGGTCTACATTTTTCAGTTCTCCCTCCCTCATCTCTCTCTCTCTCATTCTCATCTCTCTCTATCACTCTCTATCTCTCTCTCTCATCGCTCTCTATCTCTCTCTCTCTCTCTGTATGTATGTATCTATCTCTCTCTCTATATCTATCTATCTATATCTCTCTATCTATCATGGAAGAGGGATCAGGGATGAGTGCTGGTGGGTGACAAATCGCCGTGTGCACTTTAGGGTGGAGGAGGAGCTTATACCGGCACTGACTGCTGGCACCTTAGAGAGAAAGGAAACGGTGCTGCTGGGCTCTCCTAAGTGGCGGATCTCCAGGGTCCGGTGGCCGCAAATGGTTTATGCGACCTTTGGGACCCTGGAAGTTCCGTCACTTTTAAAATGTTAATTTTTTTTTTAAAAAAATCACTGCTCTCCATATTTGCGCCCCACTGATGGGGCGCCCTAAGGTGGTTGCCTAGATAGCTTGCCTTATGCAAGCACCGGGCCTGTGGGGCATAGCATTCCATTTGGGTGAGTATTGCCCCCCCAATGCCCCCACTTGGAGCCGACCCTGCTTATTAGAGAACAGTTCACACAGTAAGCTAACAAAAAAAAAATACTTTTGAAGTGGTTGGCCAGAGCGTGTGGGATTAGAATGGCACAGCTATATTAAAAAGTTATAGCGTATCTTCATTACAACTGATTTAAACTCCATCTAAAATGTTGCTAACATTCCAGGTCTGTTTATACAAAAGGGAACGTTTCCCATTATTATTTATCTGTACAGAGCCACAAATCTCCATAGAGCTGTAATTTAACCTCTCTTTAATTTACCCCCCTTTTAAGTAAAATAGCACCGTATGGACAAGAAAATTAATTTTGAACTCTGATTTTACCATTTCTCTATTCTATTTGCGGGTAATAATATTAATCAAGATAGTTGGAACACACACAAAATGTACTTTATTGGACGCAGACAAATGACACCAGTAAAATAATGTGCTTGTAAGCAATAGCATTAGGCAAGGGTGCCTGAGAGAGAAGGGATATAGAGTGTCTGTCTTATTATAGGATAGATAGTCACCGGATGTTACGTATTTTCTCAACTACTGTGACAAAGGAACAGCTAGTGGTTGTTACATTTTGTTTGAAAGAGGGGTGTGGGAGGGGTTAAGGTAGTTGCCTGGTTACCCGGTCTGTGACGCAACCTGTCGGCACGCGCGGAGCAAGCTGGGTATTTAAGGCCTGGCAGTGCGCGCTGCCGATCATGTGTCCGGGGTGGCTGGGAGGCAGGGATTGGGACAGGCTCTGGAGGGCACTGTGGGATAGCCCTGGGAGGAGGCTCTTACTTGTGGTAGGCGCTTTGCTCATGCTACTGTTTTATCTTGCCCCTTACTTTCTAGTGGTAGCAGTGGTCGCGTCTTGTTTGGCAGCCTATTGGGGTTACCTAGACTCTGGAAGACTGTTAATAGGCATCAACTTCTGCAAGCATCTTACTAGCAGTTTTGCTGGGACAGCTGTTCTGAGGCAGAGACAAGGTCTGAACCAGGCCAGGAGACAAAGGGACCTGCCAACCTTCAAGTGGAGTCCAAGTGACCTATTACTCCTAATGGGTAGTTACCTGGGAAAACAAGAACCTCCTCCTCGGGGGGTTACGAGAGGGTCCAGGGATATCAAAGATAAGTTGGCCCGACCAAACCCTGCTGTGCCCACCCCAACCAGGCGCCTTTCATTCAGGTGAGTTTTGCTGCAAATACAAGTAACATCTGTCATTATTTGCTGCTCTATCTTGTACTCTTTATCAATCTGAATTAAAGGCAGATACAACTGTTCATTTTGTTTGACACAGCATGCTCACAGTAATAGCTTTTTAAAGTTTGCTGTGAGTGAAACCAGCAAGGGATCCACGGGGTTTTGGAACTTGCACTGCAGTATTGAAGGGACAGTGACTTGAGCAGTAATGACTTATGAATGGAAATATGCTTTTTTTTTTCCTTTATAAAAATAGAATATTACCTATTTTTGGCTCCTTGCCGTGGAGACCCTGATTGGTGCAATATTTTTTGCAGTATTTCTGGGTAGCCAAACATTGTTAGGAAAACCTAAGATTTTATTCTTGTTTTGCAAAAAATGCTTTCATACATTTACCCTATGGTTCCTCACAGTGATCTCCAGGTTCTTAAAGTTATGCATTTAGCTTTCTGTGTCCCTTTTAACCAATAGATGCAGCTGACCAAGTTAACATGTATTTTTCTTAATGCTGCCTTAAAAGTAAAGGTCCATTTTGATTAATTAGTGCCCGGTTTTTTAATAAACCTATTAAAAACAAGGGCACTTTAATTCTTCAAAATTGACATTTCACGGTTTTCTTCAAAAAATTACCTTTTAATCCTGAATGCCGCTCCAGCGATTCCCCCTGGCCGTCAGAAGCCTCTGCAGACGTCAGAAATGACGAATCAGGCTTCCTCCAATCATAGCTTCCCCCGGGGGAATCTTGGCCTGATGCAATGCTGTGGACCTGCGAAGACGACTTGCGACGGGCGGAGGAAGTGCTGGAGCGGCTGCCAGGATTAAAAGGTAAGTCTTTGAAGAAAATGGTGAAATTTCAATTTTGATGATGAATTAAAGTGCCCTTGTTTTTAATAGGTTTATTAAAATCCGGGCACTAGTAAATCAAAATGGACCTTCACTTTAAACATGCAACTTTCTTTGTATATGAATGGTGTGTTCTATGCCATTGAAATAAATCTAAACATTAGCAACATGTTTGTTTTTCTCAATGACTTGATATATGAGCTGTAGAGTTTAAAATGTATGCTAAATGGGTTCTTAAGTTTTATTTTTGTATATGAAATGGCTGTGTTTTTATTTTAAATGGCATCTCATTAATGGGTTGAGCTTGCAGTAAAATTAGATCTCTTTATTTTATCAATTTCTGTTCTCGTATATGCTTCTTTATATTATCTCTGTCTGTAAACCAAAGCCCAAAACCTTAGAACCCACTGGGAGTGTCATTTATAATCCTGGCTATATTTTCACATCTTTTCTATATGCTACAGACAAAATCAAATGCTGACATAAAGATTAAGGAGCTATTTGTAAACTGTTTAACACTAGCAGGTATAATGGATCATTCAGAGAAACATTTGGGGTACACTGTCTTTTAAAGGGACTATCCGGTCAAAATTTAGATGCACATAGATGAATTGCATCTCTGAATATAAACATTTTTGCAATATGCATGTTTTAGCAAAAATGCTTCTAGTAATTTACCACTGTTTATGTTAACAAAGCATCGCTAGATATTCTCAGTACACCAGCATTTTAAATGCTGCAGCTGCTTAGATCACCAGAGGGGCTTGTATCATGTCAGCAATGAACAAATTGAGCTATTACCAAATGGTACAAGCACCATAGGCTCTTTGAGCAAGTGTTGTGTTTAAAATGATGGAGCATACTTAAATACAATTTTGTAACCGCTATAGCTTTTATTAAAAGCATTTTTGCTAATACATGTATATTACAAAAAAAATCTTCTATTCAAAAATGAAATGCATCCATGTTGTTCCAATTTTGGCTGGAATGTCCCTTTCAAGCTGGTTATTAAAATGTAATACCACAAACAAAATCTACTTCTTGTACTATGTCTGGCATAATACGGTAATTATGGCATTGTGTCTTCTTGATAAGAAGTCGACTGCAGCATGCCTTTTTATACATATCAGTAGCTCAAACAATACAGCCTGAGGTATAGATTTACTTGTTTTGTGCAGGGTTCAACTTTTGGTTGGAAATTTAAAAACATTTTCAGTTTTCTGTCATTTATTCTGTAAGCCTGTACAGATATGGTTTATAATGCATTTTCCCCATTATTTTATAGGGAGACTCCTAGTATGCCAAGCAGGGGTTATTTGAGCCCACGTCGACGTTATCCTATTCATCAGCCTCAGTATAGCATGGCTGGCTCACTTCCTATGGTCTGTTTGGATGGGTACCAGCGGAAAGCTCTACTGTCACCTAGAAACTCAGCTGTACGAAGTCCAGTAACTATTAGAATTGCACCTCCAGACTCTAAAATTCCCCGTTCACCTGTGTAAGTTAAACTTTTATCTAAACTGTTATGGTATGTAAATCTTATTTTTGCTTTTAATGTTTTCTTTTGGTGTTCATAAATGACCTTTTTTTTTTTTTTTATGTTTTTTAGTGCTGATAATTTATTGTCACCATCTATGGCCTCTCCCTCAATCCATAATATTCCTGATCCTTGTGCAAAAGAGACTGTGCTAAAAGCTATCAAAGAAAGCCGGAAAAGGTTGAACAAAGACGAAGAACATTCTTTTGGGGGCCTGGAAAGCAAGAGGAGGTTAGTTACTTAATGGGGAAAAAATACTGAAATGTTTTTAGAGTGGATAAAGTGGTATCAAACTGATAGCTCATGAAATAATAAATTGTGTAGAAGTTCATAAAGCATCACCACCCTCACAAATAGTGCAAAATCACTGGAAAAGGCATAATGCTGTAACACATATGTGACGTTTGCTATATTGTTTTGTAAGGTTTATGGCTCTTGGATTTTAACAAGTAGAAGACATTTTATAAGCTGAGTTTTTGTGACACTCATGTTGTAGTTGTTGCCCAATAAAATGTTCCCTACCCTGGAAGCAATAAGTTGAAGGTGCACTTATCTACAATGTGACCTACCTACAGACAATTACAAGCTTACAATCTAGAGGAGAATGAGTCTCAGAGGGTAAGACATGACAGACTATAAATTACCAGGCAGGTAAAAGGAAAGAAAGTCTAGTAAGAAAATTACATTTTTGTAGCCTTCTCTTTAGAGAGAGAATACTCTTGGGGGGCCTACTTATGATGGCCCGAATTGGGCCATCTCGCCCTGTTTCTGCGCGAGCCTTCAGGCTTGCCGGAAACCGCAGTTAAAGTGAATGTAAATTTTGATGTTTAAGTGCCCGGTTTTTAAAACTTTGATTAAAAACAGGGACACTTTAATTCATCAAAATTTACATTTCACTCCTGTTGTGACAAAAAACTTACCTTTTAATCTTCACAGCAGCTGCTGCTTCCTCCGGTCTCACAAGCCATTTCTGATGTCACAAATGATTGATAGGTCATCCTCCAATCACAGATTCCCCCCCGGGGGATTCAGTGTCTGATTCACTGCTGTGATTGGAGGAAGCCAGATACCTCATTTTAGACCCAGGAAGAGGCTTTGAAACAGGTGGAGGAAGCTGGAGCTGCTGTGAAGATTAAAAAGTAAGTTTATTTTCACAACAGGAGTGAAATGAAAATATTGATGAATTAAAGTGCCCCTGTTTTTAATCAAAGTTTTAAAAACCGGGCACTTTAGCATCAAAATTTACATTCACTTTAAGAAGCAGTGGTCTTAAGACCGCTTCTCCTTAACTGTATCCGCCGCCTCTGAGCGGCAGACAGCAATTAACCCGATCCTATACGATCGGATTGATTGACACCTCCTGCTACCGTCCGATTGTCCGTGAATCTGCAGGGGGCGGCATTGCACAAGCAGCTCACCAGAACTGCTTGTGCAATGCTGAATCGCTGTCCGCATTCAGCGATGTCTGGCGGACATGATACGCTGCATTGTATCATGTCCGCCAGGCAATAATAAATCGGCCCCTTGGTCTGTAGTTTCTTACTAGTTCTGTACTAGTGGACACTTTCAGTTTTATGAATACATTTTAAAACTAGACTTGTTCAACATAACTCCCCCTTTATATCAGGCTCCATACTTCATCTCACACACTCTACTTCTCCATATCTGTAACCCACAGGATACTCCCTGCTCAATTGTATATTTGTAGTATGTGTGTGTTGCTAAAGCATTGCTGATTTGATATTTGTGTATATAGAAAAAGAAAAGACTTTCTTAAACACTTCTTATTAGTGGGTTAAAAAAAATCTGTGTTCCTTCATTTGACGAGGTGAGACATTCCTGCTATGGCTTTGTAAGTTTTTGTTTAACAGTTCATTATATGTTCTAGGAGACAGTGTAGTAGTGGAAGTGGGCAAACCTCATTTGAAGCTCTGGTAGCAAATGGAGGCCCATCCTCTTTGATTTCAAAGTAAGTACCTATTATAAATGCTTACTGATAAAAACAAGATATATATATATATATATATATATATATATATATATATATATATATATATATATATATATATATATATATATATATATATATATATATATATATATATATATATATATATATAAAATAGCATTGTAAGAGGGGGGTAAAATTATATATTATACACAAAGGTATGTAGCCATGAAATCTCCATAAACAAATTGGCCATAAAATGGGTCGTACTGAAGAGATCAGTGACTATAAACAAGGCACTGTCATAGGATTGCACCTTTGCCACAAGTCAGTTTGTCAAGTTTCTACCCTACTAGACCTGCCCCATTCAACTAAATGTTATTATTGTAAAGTCTAGCAGCAACTGCCCAGCCACAAAGTAGTAGACTATGTAAACTCAGTGTGGTGGTGCAGAGTTCTATAGCAGGTACAAATCTATCATCTGTTGCATCACTCACTAGAGTTCCAAACTGCCTCTGGAAGCAATGTCCGCACAAGATCTGAGCATCAGGAGCGTCCTAAAATGGGTTTCCATGGCTGAGCAGCTGTATAGAAGCCTCACATCAACATGCACGATTCCAAGTGTTAGTTGAAGTGCCATAAAACATGCCACAACTGGACTCTTTTCTCTGGAGTCATAAATCACAATTTGCTACCTTGCTGTCTGATGGAAGAATCTGTGTGTGTGGCTGGTGCCAGGAGAATGCTACCTACCGTAATGCTTAGTGCCTACTGTAAAGTTTGGTGGAGGAGGGATAAGGGTTTGGGCTAGGCTCCTTAGATCCAGTGAGGTTTTATCTTAATGCTACAGGATAAAAAAGAAAGAGAGAGAGATTTTTTTTTAAAAAGTAAAAATGTATTAATATTGGATTATTTGCATAGAATGGAAAAGTGTAATACTTTTCTATACATAGTACCATCAGATAGTAATATTTATTAAAAATTACATAAACTACCTTTAGGTTCCATGTATAAAGCTGTATTACATGAATGTATAAACTAGATATAGCCATTACATGATATTGTTGTTTAGACTTGGTTCTGTCCCCTCTCCGAGTTTTCCTATTTTACAGATGCAGTTATACAAATATTGGTTAAAGGGTGGGCTGTCTGTCTGTCCTAGGAGCCAGTCTGAAAATGTATTAAGGTTAATAAATAATTTTTTGTATTGCTGATATCCATTGAGAGAGTTCAATCTTTTGAACTGTTATTTTGTATTCTTGCACCCTGGGATGTATAGTACACTGTATCAGTTGATTTAAATGATTTTAAAGAAACAAAAAAGGAGTGACTTTCTTTTGCCATAGATTTTAAACTAAATGTTCCTTAAATAGCAGGACAGAATGTTTGAAGAGAGGCATAAATTTGCAAGTTGATGATGATGATCACAACAGCAAACGGTCCCGCACCTCTTCGATCAGCTCACTGAATAATTCTTTGGCAAATGGTATACCCATGTCTACACGCAACGCAATTACCAGTTCCTACAGCTCAAGCAGAGGATTGCAGGTGCTGAGTACTAGCTTTACATTTTTCCATAGTATAAAGCAAATGTAATCGTAAACATTCTTAGAATTTAAGACTTTAGTATTCTGTCATCTCAGAATAGACTACTAATAAATGCTGTGTGTTATTCCTTTTCAATTTGCCTGTTTTTTCCTTCTCATGTGTAGTATTGTAGAATTGAGTTAGGTTGGTTGCTTTGTCTCATTTTTTCTAAATATTAAAACTGTGTATCTGTCTAAATGACAATGTGTTCAATCTGAAGAGGGTGGTAAACACTTATTATTGTTTCTAGAAAAGAAAAAGAGCTGTTCAAAACACCTCTGTCTCCAGCAACGCCTCCTCACGATGCCAGACACCAGAGTGGCCCGTCAAAAAGTCCAGGTATGCATGCAAATCCCTAATTTTTCTTATCTATTTAAAATAGCTATGCAAAAAATAATTTATTATATAATATACATACAGGTAGAAAAACCTTCATCTAAACTGCTAGGGACTGGAAAAGGTTTAGAGAGTCTGTTCCCTTCCAGTACAAGATAACAGGTGCACATGGGCTTCTTGTACTGAAAAGCAAAGATACTTTACTTTCAGCGAGAAGTATGGCTAAGAATGCGTTTGGATGTGTGGGTTAAACGTCAGAGTTGGGCGGGGGGGAGGGGACACTCGCTAGGGGACCCAGCTGTGAGAAAGAACTATGTAAGTTTATAGAGATATTACTTACATGTAGGGGGAAAAAAAACATATCAAAGATTTTTCTAATGAAATAACTGCCTATCGTTTTCATAAATGTAGTCTGTTAGACTTGTGTTAACTAGTTTGGTAAAATCCCATTGCTTCTCATTGTTCCATGGCAATTTTTGTTCTTTAGTGTATTTGATTTTCTCTTTGTAGAGAAGAGGACCATGAAACAAGTTTATCTACTCCAGAGAAGTCGGGCAGCAAAGATCAGTCATCTGGAAAAAGTAAGCCTCACAGTTTTGCCCCCTTTTTTCCCACTTCGATTTCTTAAATTTCAAAAAGCCACATTATAGATTTCCTAAAATTCTTATTAAAAAGATGGTCTACTCTAATGGCAAACTGCTTCACTGTTTTATTATATGCCCGATCTCTGTAAGAAATATCTGATGGAAACTTGCTTATGGAAAGAAGCAAATGCCATAACAATCAATGCACTTTAATTATGGTCTTTTCTGTAGATAATGCAGTTCTCTCACAATTTCTGCCTAGATTTATTTTAATAAATAGGTAAGCATCCAGATATTCTCAAGATGGATGATTTAAAAAAAAAAAAAAAGTTTTATAAAAATAGTAGTAGTAATGTTATGAAAACCTGAGAACAATTCTCTAACTTGAGTTAAATGACACTTTAAAATAGATGAAAAAGTTAGAGAACATACATGGTAGATCAAACGAGAGAAGCTATGAAGATAAAATGTGAAATCTGACAACAGATGTTTACAAAACAAAGAAAACAGCTGCTTTCATATATTGTAAAATATTACAAAGGTGTTGGTAGCCCAAGGTGGAGTAGATTGTTTCTTAATTAACTGATACAGATTCAGAGAATAATAGGATATAAATACTTAAGCGCTTAAAATAAAAATGGAACTATATGAAATATATAGCCTACCGTTAGAATGTAGTATATTCACCTCTACACCAGAAATTTCAAACAGAAAAAGAAATAAAAGAACATCAAATATAAAATAATGTCAGGGTACCTGTGAAGTAACATTAAATAAACTACAGATGTCACATAATTTAATAATTCCATTGAGCTAATATCTGATATAAATTGAATTGGTCTCACTATGACCCCTGCCCCCCTCACTGCTTAAGACAAGCTGAGAACATTGGATTTAGACCTTTGTATAGATAAGACCAATGGGCCACTTCAAAGTAGATATTAGCATTATGGAGCCCTCAGATGTATATGTCCCATATATGGATTTCCTGACCAAGATGGGTAATAAAATTAATGACCCCATGTGGAGATATACAGTCGCTGGGTCTGGGACTGAATTCTTTGAGGCCTAACTATATGCAAAAGAAACAGGTTTTTCATCAGGGGGAACCATTTTGCATGCAGGTGTTAAATTGTCCCTGCTAAGTTAGACGCACAGGATCTCCTGTTTACCAGACGTGATGAAAACTTAGATTTGAAATAGCAGAATGTATACTTAGAAAGTCATATAAATGATTTGTCTATAATTTTCAAATCTATTTAAAATACTCAATATATATATATATATATATATATATATATATATATATATATATATATATATATATATATATATATATAATGTTATGTGTGTGTGTGTGTGTGTATATATATATATATATATATATATATATATATATATATATATATATAAAAAACTGGGAGATGTGTCTAACGCATAAGATACCTTTTTAAATCTGAAGTGAATATGTAACTGTCTAAGTGTTTAACCAACTCACTTCAGAATAACAACATTGTTTCTTTCATTTCAGACTGAGGAGAAAACAGTAAATTTTCCCATACATTATATATAAATTGTGTTTTTAATGCACTCAAAATAACACTATCAAGAGATGTACAAAGATGTGGGCTATATTTTTATTGAAAAGAAATGAGACTCCAATAAGCATATTTTAACATAGAATTGATAATATACTCGTGTTTGATCTCAAATTGTACATTTTCAATTATATTAAATGGGATATATATGTTGACCAGATAAGTTCATTAATACAAGAAATTATGGTATATTAAATAAACATTTTAAGGTGAGATATTTAGACTGCGGCAATGGTTGATGGTGAGACTGCATTTCTGGTTGTCTGCTGCCATCTAGTGGTTTGTGCAAGAGTTGCAACCAAAGGGAATTATAGTGTCAAATGACCATATGTTCACAGTAAACCAATCAGGGACAAGCTCCGTTAAGGGCCTGTCAAGAGACAAGCTCAGAAGGGCCAAGATAAGTTTCAGTAAGGGCGCATCCCATATTCACCAATGATTAGAATAAAAATGTGTGTGGTATATTACGTGATATAGCCTCATACATGGAGAAAGAAAGGGGGTCTTTGCTGCTGAGTTTTGCTTACAAACTGTTGTCTTGGAATCCAGTCTCTATAAAGCAAATCTGGGCCTAACTTCCTTATCCATATTGCAAAAATACCTCTCAATTTATCAGGTGAACTGAACCTATCTAAAAAAAATTGAACATTCAATTTGATGTACTGGTAACGTATAAAAGGTTGTTTCATACTTTTATATTTAAATCAAAGGTATCTTGTTGCTACAGTTAAATTGCAGCTAATAATTTAAAGAACATGTTTGGTGTGTTAAGCTATATCCATAGTCCTGTGTAGTTTTAACTAGTCACAAATGTTAAATAATTTTACTTGCTAGATAAAGGTCTTTTGTATTTTTATCTCTAAGTCAGGCTTATTATTGTAAGTCAACCTCTTTGGTGTGTATTAAGTTATTTGCAGATATATAATATAATATAATATAATATAATATAATATATATATATATATATATATATATATATATATATATATATATATATTAGACTTTGTCTTATTGTAGCTAAATAAGAGGTTATTTCAGGTCAGACATATTGGCATATACATATTTTTTAATTGAAGTTATATAGAATCATTTGTGGGCTAAATAACTTAATTATACTTGTCTGAAAGTTATCTTAAATCTATTGAAATCCAGTAAGATTTGGGTGAAGTATCTTGGTATATTGTTTATCTAAACACTGAAGTTAGCGGTCCATATTCTGGTATTTCATTTTGGTATTTTAATGCGATTCGTTGTGAGTAAAGATAATTTTAAAGGTATATCTATCATCTTTGTAAAGAATATTAGAACAGTATAAGCGTGTATAATTTGATTCATAATTTGGTCTTTACATAAATGTATTGCTATGTGTATATAAATATTAACTAATCTAAAGAATTTAGGAATAAAAATTAATTTCAATTGTTTCGTAAATACATTTTAATTGGAGGTTATTTTAAAGAATAAATAAATTGTATTAAAACCCTGCTATATACTGACAATAAGTAATACCACTTTATAGTCCACAATGTAATATCTGGACTTGTAAAAAGTGTAGAAAAACTGTGTTCTGTGTGTATGTATATATATATATTTAAGTCAAGTGGATAAAACATGCACAGTGGGTTTCTCCAATCTTATGCCCAGTCAAATTGATATGTTTTCCTTTTACCAAGTGCTGCTCAGAGTAAGGTAGACCATCTCCAATAACTCTAGCAATATTCACTGGAAAACTGCAAGACATAACCCACAGCACAACTTCAATTCAAGGTAGCAGTTGGCTTTAATTGTAAAACATTGCTTTTACACGCACAACATATTGCACTTACATTTAAAAGTATAAAAAGAAACACTTCTGTTTTGAAGTGAAGATCCGCATGTCTACACACGTCATCACCAATGTGACTCCCTGCTGCAGGCGAATATCCCAACAGATGGCTAAACTAATTGTAAGAGAGTATACAATGGAGTATAGGAGGTTTAGCTCTGCAATAAGAAGTATAAGTTAACTCTGCAGGACCGGATATAAGTTATGGAAATACTATTCCACTTCATTCACACAGGTTATCTTTATTAGAAAATATATATATCACAACCAGGAATAATCATTCATACAGATAGCTTAAGCTAAACTAAAAACACTTAAACCGGGAGCTAATAATATTGTTTCCTGTTAGAATAATATGGTAATTTTTATCAGCCAGTAGTATATTATCAAAATAAACTAAGCCCTTACAATCCGAGGGATAATTTTAAGATTACTCTTATATTAAATAACTGCTAGGCTGAGATAGATATCCGTAATTAGAGCGGAAACTTATATTAGACCATGGTAAGCTAGTTAAAAAAAAGTCAAGGAGAGACAAAGCTACTCCTAAGGACCCCTGATGCACGTTTCACAAAAAACGCTTCCTCAGAGAGGGTGGGGGCTGCCGCTATTGTATATTATTTAAAGTTCTTAGAGTCCCTCCTCACTCCGTGATTGGGACCTGTCAATAGATTCCTGTCATTTGATTGGCTTTTCCGTGTGTCAATCCAAATACTAAACTCTTAAGCATCATATGACTTGTGACGTTATGGAAGGCATTGTGCATAAGGCAGAGTTATCTTATGACGTGAACAAATCATAATGCTACTAAGCCAGCGTCAGGAGGGGGTGTGTGTTAAGGTCAGTTACGTGTCACCAGAATGTAGTCATTGGACTATCGTGTTTACATTGAACTACAAAAAATACAGATCACAGTGCGATAGATACGTTTGCAAAGTTGGTATCATGTCAAAGGAGTGGATATAAAATATAATATAATCCTTGTACTGATGAATTGCCGATATCGGATCAGATGGTTCGATGATTAAATAAGATGTCAGTATATACTAGTTTTATATACCTACTCGTATATCTTAATCCGTTATTGTAATTACTGACATGTTGATAAGTCTCAGGCAAGAAAGTCAGGTGTATTACTTCTTGTTTCTTGTAACATGAGTCATGAATTAGTTATAATGAAATACTGAATTCACATAAGTCTGACACAAAGTACGGGATCATGTGTGCTTATGCATAAGGATATAAAATGACCTCCATATTGTGTGGTATTTGCCTGACACACATGTTATAATAATACTGGTATATCTTATTCCGGTATTGTGATTACTGCCATATTAATAAGTCTCAGGCAAAGAAGTCAAACATGTTACTGCCTGCTTATTATATCGTGAATAGAAAATAGAATGTAATGAGATACTAAATTCACATAAATCTGGTACCAAGTACAGTATCATATGTACATATGCTAAAAGATATAAAATTACCTCCATGTTGTATGGTATTTCCAGGACCCTTAGCACCCCCATCTTACTTTACCATGGAGGTTATTATACGGAGAATATCCATTTGTAAACATGTCAATGTGTTATATAATATCTGTCTAATGTATTCTATCTACAAGTTTATGCCTTCTAGATTATGAGATTAACTGAGATGTAAAGTGTATAGCTGTACTAGGATTGAGAATTAATCATATTTGGTCTTGTCACACTCCTAGTGACATTATAATTTATTTGGCATAATTAGGATAGAGCAGTCATACATTTGGAAACAATTAGTATGTTGTAGTCGGTCTCCTATACACTGACATGATATAATCAAATTTTGCTACACTTTACAATAGTTTCATGAAGTGCTATATCAAATCCTCAGCTTGTAAGAGATCGATTGGTATAAACGGAGATTGTATGTAAATCATACATACAGAATGGGGTAGCACATGTAAATATGACATGGCATATTTATTCAACAATAAATCTATAGAGCCAGGTGAGAAGTGAATCAAAAAGACTAAAAATAAATAGTCAAATGAATAGTGTGGTTGATGAGATGCAACAATCACTAAACATAACATAAATAATAATGGTACTGGGAGGGATCTTGTCCATGTGTATGTGACTTTAGAAAGCCCAGTTTGAAAGGGCTTGTATATTGTATCAAGTGTAATCAAATAAAATGAGAAAATACTTAAATGACAAACATAATGTGCATAAGTGACAAGGATCACGTGATCAGATGTGATAATATTGAAGTGAAAGGAAAAGGAATGATGGTTAAATTCCTTGTACCAAAGTGAAACAAAATATTTTTATAGAATAAAACGTGATATTCCAATATCACAGTGGGGTATATATATATACTGTTACAAACTGCTATTTGTGACTGGCCCTTTAAATGGAAGGTTGCCCTGCTTCCCTGGATTTTGGAGAAGCCTATTTGCCAGCCTCCTTCCTCATGACTATGGCCCCTGGAAGATTGTGCCCCTGAGAGTATATTGACTTTTGTTGGGTGTGTGTGGCCCTTTGGGAACCGTCTGGGGACATATTGTGACTTTGGTGAACAATGCCCCCTTTAAGACTATGTCCCCAGACCTGTGAAATGACTTGTCCCTGGCTTTCTCCCACTTGGTTCAGTTTCATTGTGTGCCATTAAGAGTTAAATTTTGTTCAGCTTCAAGAAACCTATTCTAAATACAAGTCTGCTGGGATTAGCTCTAATTAGGTTTAGTGATCAACTTTCCCATTGTCTAATCAGACTAGTATTGATAAGGTGGACTGCATTGTTTTATTGTGTGTAATGTTATCTGCTGAAGTAAATGTTGTGGCCTGTCAAAGGGAGTGTCTCTCTATCTAAAATCAAATGTGTGATGGGGGATTTTATGCCTCCCCCTGAGAGTGTCCTGTTTGCATGTAACCTCAATAAAAAGGAGGCTGTGTGCTCCAGCACATCAGACCTATTTTTGACCCTCTAACTTGCAGCTTTGACTCATGTTTGTAGGGGACAGCTTATAATCACTACAGGGATTGCTATGCTCTTCATACTCCCTTAGCTACAGGGATTGCTACAGAAGGAAGAGGTTCACCTACTGGAGCCTGGTCATAGGTCCAGGGCGCAGAGCAGACGGCGAGATACCAGCCCAGCAGCGGTGGTTCATAGAGTCTGCATTACTTATGGTGGCTACGCAGCAGTTAGAGTGTCCACAGTGCTGCTGCTCCTTTGGTGAGCGCTAGGAGCATCCTTTTCTACGGTCCAACCTCCAGCCAGCCTGGAGGCAACCGTAACATATACACAAAAAAAAATATTGAAATCATTCATGCCATTAGGTTTCACTGAATTGAGTAAATAGATCCATTTGCACTCCATCTTCAGTAGTGCTTTTTTCTATGTTACCCCCTCTTATCCCTAGGGATACTTTTTGGATTACTGTATATTGTAGTCCTGTGGTCATGCTGTTATGATGTATTTGAAAATGTTTAGCTACAGACATGATCTTCTTGCCTCTGTTTCCGTCTGTTAGCATTCTTAATATTGTTGACATGTTCAAGGCTGCGTACCCTGACTTCTCTTGTGGTCATCCCAACATAAGCCATCTTGCACGAACAAGAAAGTACATTTTATACTCCTATGATTCTACAAGAGAAATTAGATGTTAGTTTATATATTTTGCCAGTTCTTTCTGTTATAGTCTTGGTTTTCCATACATATTTGCATGTACAACAGGGATACATCCCTGGATCAGTATCATTTTTCTTAACAGATCATACATAGTGACTAGATACTAATTTGTCTCTTAGGTTAGTGGGTCTCCTATATCCTACTGAAATTCTCTCCCCAATTGCAGAATTCAGAGTCGAATCATTCTGTAATATTTTATATTTTGCTTTCTTGACAGATTTCTTGCTGTATCCTTGTGTGATTAATCTCTGCATTAGAGCAATGCTTTCTGTCATGTATATCTCAGTACTAGAGCAATTGCGGCGCAGGTGTAAGAATTCGCCATATGGTATAGCCTTTAAAGTACTGGGTGGATGAGCACTAGAGTTGTGTAGAAGTGTATTCGTAGCTGTTTCTTTCCAATAGATAGTGGTATTGAGGAGTCCATCATCATTCTTAAATATGGTCAGATCTAAGAAACAGATTTTCTGTTGGCTTGCTGAGTAAGTTAGTTTTATATTTTTGTTTTCATTTAGTTTATCCATGAATTTCTCTAATTCATTAGATGTTCCTTCCTAGATGAACAGGACGTCAACAATATACCTTATCCATAATGGTATGTGGTCAGTATATAATTTAATTCATTGGAGAATACACAAAGTTCCCAGTGTCCAAGAAATAAGTTAGCATATGTAGGTGCGCAGGCCGTACCCTTTGCGGTACCTTGTATTTGCAAAAAGTATCTGTCATTAAATGTAAAGAAATTATGAGTCGGGATGAAATGTAGTATTTTGATTATAAATTCATTATGTGCCCTGTTGTCACAATTATTGGTTGACAGAAAATATTTAATGGCTTCAATTCCATCATTATGTCTGATATTGGTGTACAGGGGTTCTACATCGGCTGTTACTAGCCACATTTCATCCGTTAGTTTTATGTTCTGTAGGATCTGAAGTACCTCCATGGTGTCACGTACATAGGAGGGTAAGGTTGTTAAATACTCTCTCTCAATCTTAGATCTACGAATTTACTGGCATTTTCCGTTAAGTTTTCGTTCACGGAGACAATGGGTCTTCCGGGTGGTACTTTGGAGTCTTTATGTACTTTGGGTAAAAAAATACATTGTGACGATTTTGGGATTTTTCCTAGTCAGGTACTTTTTTTTTTTTTTTCTAAGTTGGAAATTATATTCCCTTCTCATGCTTCTTGAACCAGATTATTATACTGGGTTAGATAAGAGCTCTGAGGGTTACAGACAAGCTGTTTGTAACAAGTAGAATTTGATAATTGATAAGAGACAAGAGGGGCGCCTCATGTGTACATCAGTATATCAAACAATATATAGTCATAAACAGCCAAATGGGTACTGACATTTGGCCCAAGTACACTTATGTACTGATAGGTGCCGGCTGGTAGTTTACGGTGTACCAGCTAAACCTCTCCAGGTGTAGATAAGTCAGTGCAGGGGGATCCTGTCACATTAGCTGCTGGTGGATAGTCAGTAGCAGTGAATGTAACTGCTGTAGAAGGTAAGGAACCAAAGCTTGTATAGAACAAGTTTAGTTTATTAAAACAAATCTTAAAAACATTTACAAGCAATGGTTACAATACAACCTGTTTCTCAGCCCTAGCATGGGCTGTTTCATCAGGCATAGTGAACCTTCTGACAATCCATTTAAACTGAGCTTGAACAAATAGTAAGCTAAGATACACCCCTATGGGCATTTCTACATGCATAAGTTCTTAATTAACCCTTTAAGGACACAGCTTTCAGTTTGCTCAATTGTTTTATGATGGAAAAATTCTGTCATGTCCTTAAGAGGTTAATTAATCAACAGCAGTCAAATAATAAAAACAAAAGTGTAAAACAATGCATACTATCTTAACCATCTAAATATAATCATTCTAATAATGACAGTGTGTAAAATTGTTAAGCATAAAACCGTAAAAATTGGGATATTCTCATTTATGCACTCTCATAGTATATTTCCCTCTAACGAGATGCAGTATCAGTTAATTAAACAGGGCATAAAACCAAATATGTGTATATATGTGTGTGTGTATATATATATATATATATATATATATATATATATATGACCCTAAAAACAGTTAATATTTAAAATCACTAATCTACTATTAATCATTGTTAATGTCCATAATACATACCCCCCTCACACACAATAATTCTTCTCATATCTGGTAGATGTCTGTAGAATCTGCTAACTTTTTAGTTACTATTTGCACACTAATAGTACCTTTTAGCTTAGGAAATCAGGACGCTGCTTGATGAAATTATTTCTTTTATTATACAGAAAATAAGTATTTACATAGAAACAAGTTACTAACTAATGGAAGGGAAGGTGGAAAAGGGGAGAGAGAGATGGAAGGGGAGAGGTGAGTGAGAAGAAGAGAGCTTTGCCTACATACATACAATGGCAACTAACTTATATAGTCATTCTCTCACATAGACCAGCCCACACCCAGCTGTACATTTCTTCAGAGACCAGATGACATCATTAGATCAGGGGGGTAGAATGTGACGTCCTTAGGCTATTGGTGATAGGAACTGAGATAAAATCAGGGCCTTGTAGTTTATGACACTACCTGTGAGATGCTGTTTGTAAGGGTTGTAAAATGTGTTTGTGAATTCTTTTCTTCTTTTGAGGCATTGTTTTGACAGAGAGTTTGCTCAGATCTCCAACTGTTTTTTCCCAAACTTGTCTTGTCACCTCTGAACTGAAAGAAGCTGGTAACTGTAGGTCAGAATCACCAATGCTGTTCTTAATCTGCATTTAACCCTTTAAGTCCTTGATGTTGTAGACAAATGTCCCTTAGCCTTTGAATATCCATTAATGTCCATGGAAATAACAGTCTGATATTAAAGTTAGGTGTGTTCATAAAATATACAACAATGTCTGAGATGAAGCTTGCACTCTGTGTGTGTGTGTGTGTGTATATATATATATATATAATATAATACACACACACAATTTGTATTACACAATTTATAGTACTGGTAGTGTCATTGTACAATTATTATATATAGGTTCTGAATTATTTATATTTACTGGTTACTTTTTGGCTCCCCCAACAGGTAATAATACTCCACAAACAAAAACATCCAGTAGTATTGGCTCTTCTGATACAGGAGGAAGTCATGGTCGGAGGCGTAAAGTGCTGCTTGTCTGCTCTGGCCGTGGAGAACAGTACCCTTTGGTAAGTATTTCATAGAAATTAAGATGAGTTTTAGAGGTTGCAAGCATTGTAGTTGACCACTTCTGATTTTTTATTTTTTCCCCTCTACCCTCTTTAGCCTCCTCCCCCTATTATTGGATACAGTGTCACCTCAAAAGACTTTGATGCTGAGAAAAAGGCTGCCCTTGAACGTCTGAATAAGGCATTAGCTGCACCTGGTAAGGTTAAAGTATATTGACACAAGCTTGGCATATCCAGGGAGATGCAGCTTCTAGTTTTCAGTTTGTAAGATGGTTAACATCAAAATATATAGTGAGTTCATGGCAAACTAATTGCTGCTGAAGTGTGTAGGGATTCTTGCAGTGTCCATTTCTCTTGTAAGATGTATCGAGTCCATGGATTCATCCATACTTGTGGGATATTCTCCTTCCCTACAGGAAGTGGCAAAGAGAGCACCCACAGCAGAGCTGTCTATATAGCTCCTCCCTTAGCTCCACCCCCCAGTCATTCTCTTTGCCTACTCTAAGTAACTAGGAAGGGTAAAGTGAGTGTGGTACCGGTGTGTACTATTTACTCTCTGGCAGAAAAGGGATGAAGATTTCTGCAAGGAGGATGATGATCTTAGCACTTTGTAACTAAGATCCACTGCTGTTCTCACAAGCGCTGAAGAGTACAGGAAAACTTCAGTTGGGGGAACAGTTTGCAGGCTAAACTGCATTGAGGTATGTTCAGTCTATTTTCTTCTGTTAAGTGTGATCAGTCCACGGGTCATCATTACTTCTGGGATATTACTCCTCCCCAACAGGAAGTGCAAGAGGATTCACCCAGCAGAGCTGCATATAGCTCCTCCCCTCTACGTCACTCCCGTCATTCTCTTGCACCCAACGACTAGATAGGATGTGTGAGAGGACTATGGTGATTATACTTAGTTTTATATCTTCAATCAAAAGTTTGTTATTTTAAAATAGCACCGGAGTGTGTTATTATCTCTCTGGCAGAGTTTGAAGAAGAATCTACCAGAGTTATTGTTATGATTTTAGCCGGAGTAGTTAAGATCATATTGCTGTTTCTCGGCCATCTGAGGAGAGGTAAACTTCAGATCAGGGGACAGCGGGCAGATGAATCTGCATAGAGGTATGTAGCAGTTTTTATTTTCTGACAATGGAATTGATGAGAAAATCCTGCCATACCGATATAATGTCATGTATGTATACTTTACACTTCAGTATTCTGGGGAATGGTACTTCACTAGAATTACACTGTAAGAAATACATAAAGCTGTTTAATAACTAGAGATTATGTTTAACGTTTTTGCTGGAATGTAAAATCGTTTTCATTTGCTGAGGTACTGAGTGAATAAATGTTTGGGCACTATTTTTCCACTTGGCAGTTGCTTAATCTGTTTTCTGACAGTTTCTGTTCTCCCTCACTGCTGTGTGTGAGGGGGAGGGGCTGTTTTTTGGCGCTTTTACTATGCATCAAATATTTCAGTCAGCAACTCATTGTATTCCCTGCATGATCCGGTTCATCTCTACAGAGCTCAGGGGTCTTCAAAACTTATTTTGAGGGAGGTAATTTCTCTCAGCAGAGCTGTGAGAATTATAGTTTGACTGAGATAAAAAACGTTTATTCTGTAATTTGTTTCCTGCTTTCAGAATTTGTTATCTTTGCTAATGGGATTAAACCTTTGCTAAAGTTGTGTTGTTTACAAGGATTGAGGCTATAACTGTTTCAATTTATTAATTTTCAACTGTCATAGATCTTCTGTGCTTCTTAAAGGCACAGTACGTTTTAATATTATTCTAATTGAATTGTATTTCCAAGTTGCAAGTTTATTTGCTAGTGTGTTAAACATGTCTGATTCAGAGGATGATACCTGTGTCATTTGTTGCAATGCCAAAGTGGAGCCCAATAGAAATTTATGTACTAACTGTATTGATGCTACTTTAAATAAAAATCAATCTGTACAAATTGAACAAATTTCACCAAACAACGAGGGGAGAGTTATGCCGACTAACTCGCCTCACGTGTCAGTACCTACATCTCCCGCTCAGAGGGAGGTGCGTGATATTGTAGCGCCGAGTACATCTGGGCGGCCATTACAAATCACATTACAGGATATGGCTACTGTTATGACTGAGGTTTTGGCTAAATTACCAGAACTAAGAGGTAAGCGTGATCACTCTGGGGTGAGAACAGAGTGCGCTGATAATATTGGGGCCATGTCAGACACTGCGTCACAGGTGGCAGAACATGAGGACGGAGAACTTCATTCTGTGGGTGACGGTTCTGATCCAAACAGACTGGATTCAGATATTTCAAATTTTAAATTTAAACTGGAAAACCTCCGTGTATTACTAGGGGAGGTGTTAGCGGCTCTGAATGATTGTAACACAGTTGCAATACCAGAGAAAATGTGTAGGTTGGATAAATATTTTGCGGTACCGACGAGTACTGAGGTTTTTCCTATACCTAAGAGACTTACTGAAATTGTTACTAAGGAGTGGGATAGACCCGGTGTGCCGTTCTCACCCCCTCCGATATTTAGAAAAATGTTTCCAATAGACGCCACCACAAGGGACTTATGGCAAACGGTCCCTAAGGTGGAGGGAGCAGTTTCTACTTTAGCTAAGCGTACCACTATCCCGGTGGAGGATAGCTGTGCTTTTTCAGATCCAATGGATAAAAAGTTAGAGGGTTACCTTAAGAAAATGTTTGTTCAACAAGGTTTTATATTGCAACCCCTTGCATGCATTGCGCCGATCACGGCTGCAGCGGCATTCTGGATTGAGTCTCTGGAAGAGAACATTGGTTCAGCTACTCTGGACGACATTACGGACAGGCTTAGAGTCCTTAAACTAGCTAATTCATTCATTTCGGAGGCCGTAGTACATCTTACTAAACTTACGGCGAAGAATTCAGGATTCGCCATTCAGGCACGCAGGGCGCTGTGGCTAAAATCCTGGTCAGCTGATGTTACTTCTAAGTCTAAATTGCTTAATATACCTTTCAAAGGGCAGACCTTATTCGGGCCCGGGTTGAAAGAGATTATCGCTGACATTACAGGAGGTAAAGGCCATGCCCTGCCTCAGGACAAAGCCAAGACTAGACAGTCTAATTTTCGTTCCTTTCGTAATTTCAAAGCAGGAGCAGCATCAACTTCCTCTGCACCAAAACAGGAAGGAGCTGTTGCTCGCTACAGACAAGGCTGGAAACCTAACCAGTCCTGGAACAAGGGCAAGCAGACTAGGAAACCTGCTGCTGCCCCTAAAACAGCATGAATTGAGGGCCCCCGATCCGGGATCGGATCTAGTGGGGGGCAGACTTTCTCTCTTCGCCCAGGCTTGGGCAAGAGATGTTCAGGATCCCTGGGCGCTAGAGATAATATCTCAGGGATACCTTCTGGACTTCAAATACTCTCCTCCAAGAGAGAGATTTCATCTGTCAAGATTGTCAACAATCCAGACAAAGAAAGAGGCGTTTCTACGCTGCGTACAAGAGCTCTTGTTAATGGGAGTAATCCATCCAGTTCCACGATCAGAACAGGGACAGGGGTTTTACTCAAATCTGTTTGTGGTTCCCAAAAAAGAGGGAACTTTCAGACCAATCCTGGACTTAAAGATCCTAAACAAATTCCTAAGAGTTCCATCGTTCAAGATGGAGACTATTCGGACAATTTTACCTATGATCCAAGAGGGTCAATACATGACCACTGTAGATTTAAAAGATGCTTACCTTCACATACCGATTCACAAAGATCATTATCGGTACCTAAGGTTTGCCTTCCTAGACAGGCATTACCAGTTTGTGGCTCTTCCATTCGGATTGGCTACAGCTCCAAGAATCTTCACAAAGGTTCTGGGTGCTCTTCTGGCGGTACTAAGACCGCGGGGAATCTCGGTAGCTCCATACCTAGACGACATTCTGATACAAGCTTCAAGCTTTCAAACTGCCAAGTCTCATACAGAGTTAGTGCTGGCATTTCTAAGGTCACATGGATGGAAGGTGAACGAAAAGAAAAGTTCACTCGTTCCACTCACAAGAGTTCCCTTCCTGGGGACTCTTATAGATTCTGTAGAAATGAAGATTTACCTGACAGAGGACAGGCTAACAAGACTTCAAAGTGCTTGCCGCACCCTTCATTCCATTCAACACCCGTCAGTGGCTCAATGCATGGAGGTAATCGGCTTAATGGTAGCGGCAATGGACATAGTACCCTTTGCACGCTTACACCTCAGACCACTGCAACTGTGCATGCTAAGTCAGTGGAATGGGGATTACTCAGACTTATCCCCTTCTCTGAATCTGGATCAAGAGACCAGAAATTCTCTTCTATGGTGGCTTTCTCGGCCACATCTGTCCAGGGGGATGCCATTCAGCAGACCAGACTGGACAATTGTAACAACAGACGCCAGCCTTCTAGGTTGGGGTGCCGTCTGGAATTCTCTGAAGGCTCAGGGACAATGGAGTCAGGAGGAGAGTCTCCTGCCAATAAACATTCTGGAATTGAGAGCAGTTCTCAATGCCCTCCTGGCTTGGCCCCAGTTGACAACTCGGGGGTTCATCAGGTTTCAGTCGGACAACATCACGACTGTAGCTTACATCAACCATCAGGGAGGGACAAGAAGCTCCCTAGCTATGATGGAAGTATCAAAGATAATTCGCTGGGCAGAGTCTCACTCTTGCCACCTGTCAGCAATCCACATCCCGGGAGTGGAGAACTGGGAGGCGGATTTCTTAAGTCGTCAGACTTTTCATCCGGGGGAGTGGGAACTTCATCCGGAGGTCTTTGCCCAAATACTTCGACGTTGGGGCAAACCAGAGATAGATCTCATGGCGTCTCGACAGAACGCCAAGCTTCCTCGTTACGGGTCCAGATCCAGGGATCCAGGAGCAGTCCTGATAGATGCTCTGACAGCACCTTGGGACTTCAGGATGGCTTACGTGTTTCCACCCTTCCCGTTGCTTCCTCGATTGATTGCCAGAATCAAACAAGAGAGAGCATCAGTGATTCTAATAGCACCTGCGTGGCCACGCAGGACTTGGTATGCAGACCTGGTGGACATGTCATCCTGTCCACCTTGGTCTCTACCTCTGAAACAGGACCTTCTGATACAGGGTCCCTTCAAACATCAAAATCTAACTTCTCTGAAGCTGACTGCTTGGAAATTGAACGCTTGATTTTATCAAGACGTGGGTTTTCTGAGTCAGTTATTGATACCTTAATACAGGCTAGGAAACCTGTTACCAGAAAGATTTACCATAAGATATGGCGTAAATACCTATATTGGTGTGAATCCAAAGGTTACTCTTGGAGTAAGGTTAGGATTCCTAGGATATTGTCTTTTCTACAAGAAGGTTTAGAAAAGGGTTTATCTGCTAGTTCTTTAAAGGGACAGATCTCAGCTCTGTCCATTCTGTTACACAAACGTCTGTCAGAAGTTCCTGACGTCCAGGCTTTTTGTCAGGCTTTGGCCAGGATTAAGCCTGTGTTTAAAACTGTTGCTCCACCATGGAGTTTAAACCTTGTTCTTAATGTTTTACAGGGCGTTCCGTTTGAACCCCTTCATTCCATTGATATAAAGTTGTTATCTTGGAAAGTTCTATTTTTAATGGCTATTTCCTCGGCTCGAAGAGTCTCTGAATTATCAGCCTTACATTGTGATTCTCCTTATTTGATTTTTCATTCGGATAAGGTAGTCCTACGTACTAAACCTGGGTTCTTACCTAAGGTAGTTACTAACAGGAATATCAATCAAGAGATTGTTGTTCCTTCTTTATGCCCAAATCCTTCTTCAAAGAAGGAACGTCTACTGCACAACCTGGATGTAGTCCGTGCTCTAAAATTTTACTTACAGGCAACTAAGGAATTTCGACAAACGTCTTCTCTGTTTGTCATTTACTCTGGGCAGAGGAGAGGTCAAAAAGCTTCCGCTACCTCTCTTTCTTTTTGGCTTCGTAGCATAATTCGTTTAGCTTATGAGACTGCTGGACAGCAGCCTCCTGAAAGAATTACAGCTCATTCTACTAGAGCTGTGGCTTCCACTTGGGCCTTCAAGAATGAGGCCTCTGTTGAACAGATTTGCAAGGCTGCAACTTGGTCTTCGCTTCATACGTTTTCCAAATTTTACAAATTTGACACTTTTGCTTCATCGGAGGCTATTTTTGGGAGAAAGGTTCTTCAGGCAGTGGTTCCTTCTGTATAAAGAGCCTGCCTATCCCTCCCGTCATCCGTGTACTTGTGCTTTGGTATTGGTATCCCAGAAGTAATGATGACCCGTGGACTGATCACACTTAACAGAAGAAAACATAATTTATGCTTACCTGATAAATTCCTTTCTTCTGTAGTGTGATCAGTCCACGGCCCGCCCTGTTTTTAAGGCAGGTAAATATTTTTTAATTTATACTCCAGTCACCACTTCACCCTTGGCTTTTCCTTTCTCGTTGGTCCTTGGTCGAATGACTGGGAGTGTCGTAGAGGGGAGGAGCTATATGCAGCTCTGCTGGGTGAATCTTCTTGCACTTCCTGTTGGGGAGGAGTAATATCCCAGAAGTAATGATGACCCGTGGACTGATCACACTACAGAAGAAAGGAATTTATCAGGTAAGCATAAATTATGTTTTTTTTCTAGACAGACTGTGATAATTCTAGAAAAGGCTGACAGTATCCCCATATGGGAAGGGTAAGCTGTATTCAGACACTTAGTAGGAATCCCAGCTTGCATAAAGGGCTCATTAGTTACTGGTGACACTGATGGGAAAAAAACGTTTTTGTTTATAAAAAATGCAAATATAACGTTTTTTGAGGGACTTTAAGGGGTCATTGTGGCTGGTTTAAGGGTTATTAACCCACATGGCTAGTTTAGAAACACTCAGGTGTGTTTCTTTTAGGCCCCATAACATCGAGTGAGGTGGGAGGGGCCTATTTTCAGGCCTCAGTTGTGCAGTTTCTTTTCCTCAGAGACATCCAGCTGCTTCTCCTGAGGTTCCTACTGTGTTTGAGGGCTGTAAAGAAGTTTTTCCCCCCACAAATCGTTCCTAAAGGGCAGGTAGGCGCCACAGCAGAGCTGTGGCAAGGTGTTGAACATTTTTTTACCAGTTTTTGACGTTTTGTCAATCCGGTTTTTACATTAAGGGGTTAATTGTTTATTTGCATAGCTGTGCAAAGTTACTAAGGCTTTGTAATGCTACTGTAAACATTTCGTTGAGTTTACTGCTTTTTTACACTGTTTTGCAGAGTTTGTGCAGCTTTTTTTCTCTTAAAGGCACAGTACCGTTTTTTTCTAAGTGTTATTTGCTTTGATTAAAGTGTTTTCCAAGCTTGCTTGTTACATTACTAGCCTGTTTAAAATGTCTGACACCAAGGAAAATCCTTGTTCAATGTGTTTAGAAGCCATTGTGGAACCCCCTCTTAGAATGTGTCCCACTTGCACTAATATGTCTAAATTATAAAGAGCATATTTTTGCACTTAAAAATATTACAATAGAGGATTCTCAGACAGAAGAGAATGAGGGTTTGCCATCTAGCTTTTCCCAAGTGTCACAACCAGTAACGCCCGCACAAGTGATGCCAAGTACCTCTAGTGCGTCAAATTCATTTACTTTACAAGACATGGCCACAGTTATGAATACAACCCTCACAGAGGTTTTATCTTAACTGCCTGGTTTACAAGGAAAGCGTGACAGCTCTGGGTTAAGAACAAATGCTGAGCCGTCTGACACTTTAGTAGCCGTATCCGATATACCCTCACAATGTTCTGAAGTAGGGGTAAGGGATTTGTTATCCGAGGGTGAAATTTCTGATTCGGGAAAGGCGCTCCCTCAGACAGATTCTGTTATGACGGCCTTTAAATTTAAGCTTGACCACCTCCGCTTATTGCTCAGGGAGGTATTAGCGACTCTAGATGATTGTGACCCTATAGTGGTCCCAGAGAAATTGTGTAAAATGGACAAATACTTAGAGGTTCCTGTTTACACTTATGTTTTTCCAGTCCCTAAGAGGATTGTGAATATTGTTACTAAGGAGTGGGATAGACCAGGTATTCCGTTCGCTCCCCCTCCTGTTTTTAAGAAAATGTTTCCCATATCTGACACAATGCGGGACTCGTGGCAGACGGTCCCTAAGGTGGAGGGAGCTATTTCTACTCTTGCTAAGCGTACAACTATACCTATCGAAGACAGTTGTGCTTTCAAAGATCCTATGGATAAAAAATTACAGGGTCTCCTGAAGAAAATTCTTGTTCATCAAGGTTTTCTTCTCCAACATATTGCGTGCATTGTTCCTGTAACTACTGCAGCTGCTTTCTGGTTCGAGGCTCTAGAAGAGGCCCTTCAGATGGAGACTCCATTAGAGGATATTATGGCTAAATTAGCGGCAAAGAATTCAGGTTTTGCAATTTTAGCACGCAGGGCGCTATGGCTTAAGTCCTGGTCTGCTGATGTGTCCTCAAAATCTAAACTTTCAAAGGAAAGACTCTATTCGGGCATGAACTGAAAGAGATTCTTTCAGACATCACTGGAGGGAAAGGCCATGTCCTCCCTCAGGATAAAACAAATAAAATGAGGACCAAACAAAATAATTTTTGTTCCTTTCAGAACTTCAAGGGTGGTCCCGCTTCAGCTTCCTCTGCTGCAAAGCAAGAGGGGAATTTTGCCCAATCCAAGTCAGTCTGGAGACCTAACCAGGCTTGGAACAAGGGTAAACAGGCCAAGAAGCCTGCAGCTGCCTCTAAGACGGCATGAAGGGGTAGCCCCCGATCCGGGACCTGATCTAGTGGGGGGCGGACTCTCTCTCTTCGCTCCGGCAAGAGATGTTCACGATTCCTGGGCTTTAGAAATTGTGTCCCAGGGATATCTTCTGGACTTCAGACTCCCCCCCCCCCCCCCCCAAAGAGGAGATTTTACATTTCTCAATCGTCTGCAAACCAGACAAAGAAAGAGGCGTTCTTGCGCTGTCTAGAAGACCTACATACCATGGGAGTGATCCGCCCAGTTCCAAAAGTGGAACAAGGGCTAGGGTTTTACTCAAACCTGTTTGTGGTTCCCAAAAAAGAGGAAACTTTCAGACCAATCTTGGATCTCAAAATTCTAAACAAATTCCTCAGAGTACCATCATTCAAGATGGAGACTATTCGGACTATTCTGCCTTTGATCCAGGAGGGTCAATATATGACTACTGTGGACTTAAAGGATGCATATCTACACATCCCTATTCACAGAGATCATCATCAATTCCTCAGATTCGCCTTTCTGGACAGGCATTACCAATTCGTGGCCCTTCCCTTCGGGTTGGCCACGGCTCCGAGAATTTTTACAAAGGTGCTAGGGTCACTTTTGGCGGTTCTAAGACCGCGGGGCATAGCAGTGGCGCTTTATCTAGACGGCATCTTAATTCAGGCGTCGACTTTCCAACTAGCCAAGTCTCACACGGACATCGTGTTGGTTTTTCTGAGATCTCATGGGAGGAAGGTGAACATAAAAAAAGAGTTCTCTCTTCCCTCTCACAAGAGTTTCCTTCCTAGGGACTCTGATAGACTCGGTAGAAATGAAAATATTTCTGACGGAGGTCAGAAAATCAAAACTCTTAACCACTTGCCGAGCTCTTCATTCCATTCCTCGGCCATCAGTGGCTCAGTGTATGGAGGTAATCGGACTCATGGTAGCGGCAATGGAAATAGTTCCTTTTCCCCCGCCTACACCTCAGACCACTGCAACTATGCATGCTCAAACAGTGGAATGGGGATTATGCAGATTTATCTCCTCAAATAAATCTGGACCAGGAGACCAGAGATTCTCTTCTCTGGTGGTTGTCTCAGGACCACCTGTCTCAGGGAATGTGTTTCCGCAGGCCAGAGTGGCTCATAGTAATGACAGATGCCAGCTTGCTAGGCTGTGGTGCAGTCTGGAACTCCATGAAAGCACAGGGCTTGTGGTCTCAGGAGGAAACTCTCTTCCCAATAAACATTCTACAACTGAGAGCGATATTCAATGCGCTTCAGGCGTGGCCTCAGCTAGCTGCGGCCAAATTCATCAGATTTCAGTCGGACAACATCACGACTGTAGCTTATATCAATCATCAAGGAGGAACACTGAGTTCTCTAGCGATGGAGGTAACAAAATAATCCGATGGGCGGAGGATCACTCTTGCCATCTCTCAGCAATCCATATCGCAGGAGTAGAGAACTGGGAGGCGTATTTCCTAAGTCGTCAGACTTTTAATCCAGGGCAGTGGGAGCTCCATCCGGAGGTATTTGCCCAGCTGACTCGGCTATGGGGCACACCAGAATTGGATCTGATGGCGTCTCGACAGAATGCCAAACTTCCTCGTTACGGGTCCAGGTCCCGGGATCCCCAGGCGGTACTGATGTTCTAGCAGTGCCCTGGTCCTTCAACCTGGCCTATGTATTTCCACCGTTTCCTCTTCTCCCACGTCTGGTTGCCAGAATCAAGCAGGAGAGGGCTTCGGTGATTCTGATAGCACCTAATTGGCCACGCAGGACTTGGTATGCAGACCTAGTGGACATGTCATCGGTTCCACCGTGGTCTCTGCCAATGAGGCAGGACCTTCTAATCCAAGGTCCATTCACGCATCCAAATCTAATTTCTTTGCATCTGACTGTTTGGAGATTTAACGCCTGATTCTATCAAAGCGTGGTTTCTCAGAGTCGATCATTGATACCCTGATTCAAGCTAGAAAGCCTGTCACCAGGAAGATTTATCATAAGATTTGGTGCAAATATTTTTATTGTTGTGAATCCAAGGGTTATTCATGGAGTAAGATTAGGATTCCTAGAATATTGTCTTTTCTCCAAGAAGGATTGTAGAAGGGATTATCAGCTAGTTTGTTAAAAGGACAAATATCTGCTTTGTCTATTCTTTTACACAAACGTCTGGCAGATGTCCCAGACGTTCAAGCATTTAGTTAGGCCTTGGTCAGGATCAAGCCTGTATTTAAACCTGTTGCTCCACCATGGAGCCTAAACTTAGTTCTTAAAGTTCTTCAAGGGGTTCCGTTTGAACCTATGCATTCCATAGATATTAAGCTTCTATCTTGGAAAGTTTTGTTTTTAGTAGCTATCTCTTTGGCTCGAAGAGTTTCTGAGTTATCTGCTTTACAGTGTGACTCACCTTACCTTGTTTTCCATGCAGATAAGGTGGTTTTGCGTACCAATCCTGGGTTTCTTCCTAAGGTTGTTTCTAATAGGAATATCAATCAGAAGATTGTTGTTCCTTCACTGTGTCCTAATCCTTCATCAAAGAAGGAACGTCTGTTGCACAATCTTGATGTGGTTCGTGCTTTAAAGTTCTACTTCTACAAGCAACTAAAGATTTCCATCAAACATCTTCATTGTTGTTTATTCTGGTAAACGGAGAGGTCAAAAGGCTACGGCTACCTCTCTTTCCTTTTGGCTGAAAAGCATCATCCGTTTGGCTTATGAGACTGCTGGCCAGCAGCGTCCTGAAAGAATTACTGCTCATTCTAATAGAGCAGTGGCTTCCACATGAGCTTTTAAAAATGAGGCTTCTGTTGAACAGATTCCAAATTCAATACTTTTGCTTCTTCTGAGGCTATTTTTGGGAGACAGGTTCTACAAGCAGTGGTGCCTTCCGTTTAAGGTCCCTGTCTTGTCCCTCCCTTAATCCGTGTCCTAAAGCTTTGGTATTGGTATCCCACAAGTATGGATGAATCCATGGATTCGATACAACACAAGAGAAATAAATTTATCAGGTAAGCATAAATTATGTTTTTTATAGTGCTCTGTGCTAGTGATAACAGGCCAAGAGTAAGTGCTGGTTAAGCTTAGTATTAGGAATGTGTGGCTTTGCAGTGCTGAGATGCTCCGAGTGAGTGGTGAATAGAGGGCAACTGCTTGTACTTCTGCCATTATGTGTGTGTACTTTGCTTTGGGACTACAAGTATTCGACAATATAGAACACCATTCCAATCCATCAGAATACATTACAACACAGCACTAATTGGCTAAAATGCAAGTCAATTAGATAATAAATAAAATGTCATGTGATCAGGGGGCTGTCAGAAGAGGCTTAGATAAAAGGTATTAACAGACGTAAAAAGTATATTATAACCATGTTGGCTGTGCAAGACTGGGTAATAAAGGTCACAGGTACACTGAAACCTATTAGGCAGTTGTCATTGTGTGTATTTGTATTTTTGTTTAAAGGGACACTGAACCCAAATTTTTTCTTTCATGATTCAGATAGAGCATGCAATTTTAAGCAACTTTCTAATTTACTTCATTCTCTTGGTATCTTTATTTGAAAAGCAAGACTGTAAGTTTAAATGCTGGCCCATTTTTAGTAAACAACGTGGATTGTTTTTGCTGATTGGTGGATAAATTCACCCACCAATAAACAAGTGCTGTCCAGGGACTGAACCAAAAATTTGCTGGCTCCTTAGCTTAGATGCCTTCTTTTTCAAATAAAGATAGAGAACGAAGAAAAATTAATAGGAGTAAATTAGAAAGTTGCTTAAAATTGCATGCTTTATCTGAATCACAAAAGAATAAAAAATTGGGTTCAGTGTCCCTTTAAGTTGATTTTGGAATTCTATCCTAATTCACACACCTCCCCATTTTTTCCCTGCTAATTTTAAACTGTGGCTTTTTGTATTTGTTTCTAAAATAACGTAGAAAGTATAACCCACGTGCTATTAATTTTTTTTTTTTTTTTTTTCTCCTGGAAATTCTGATTAGGTGGTTTAAGGCCATAGTATGTGGTTATTAACCAGAAAAATAAGCCGCAGCTGTTAATCATCTTCTACACTGTATATGAGAACTAGAAATGAAATCTGAAATAAAGCAATCTGTATTTTGGCTCATATACCTAGATAACTCGCCAGTAAATTCTCCCTTCTTACAAGATAATGGTTAAAAATAAACACTTCCCCTCTTTCACTTTTAAAAGTGACTCGTCTTTCTGACCCATTCTAAGCAAATAAGCAAAACTATGGAATAAGATTGCTGTCAAAAAGGCGTTTGTGATTGTACATAAATTGTGACATAAAAATCTAAATTTTCGAATACAATTTTTTTTTTTTAAATGCAATACAATCTTTTTTTTTTCTTTTTTTTTTTTTTTTTTTTGGGAAGTACAATTCTTTTTTTCTTGGAATTAAACTTCTAGCATGTGTCAAAACACTGTTTAAATAAATCTATTTCACATTTTACTAAGGGACTTGTGTTGTCACAGCATTCACGCTGTTTGCCTGGGAAGTAGCTGCTCTCTTGCTTTCAATTAAATGTGGGAAAAAAAAGCTGCTAATATAAAGGCTATGATTAAATAATCAAAATACTTTAGTTTGTTATTATAAAACAAAGCAGAATAAGCACTTTGGGCATGTTTTATGGTAAAGCATAAACTTACTCTGAAAAGACCACATGCTAACAGTGAGGTTTTTGCTGCTACCATGAAAACTGTTTAAAAACACAAAAATCAATATTCCTTTGTATAGTGTTGTATGACGCAAATGAGAATAATCACTTCTGGCATGTTAGGCCATGTTGTATGTTTACCTGAGATGTTGATGTGCTGGAATTGTAAGCCATTTTTGCAATTTTTAAGCAAAAGAGCAACTTCCCAGGCATATACTGAAGTAAATACTGTGACATCACAAGTCCTTTAGCAAAATTGGAACTAGTTTTATTTTTGACAGTGTTTTGACACATACTGGAAGTGTAATTCCAAAAAAAATAAATTGTGCTTTCAAAAGAGAAAATCGTATTGTATTTCCAAAAAACAAAAGTGTAATTCCAAAAAACAAGATTGTGCTTCCAAAAAAAATTGTATTTGTAACTAAAGATTTGTATTCTAAAATAAAAATTGTATTTCCCAAAAAATAAATTGTATTTAAAATTTTAGATTTATATTCATGTCACAATTTATGTACAATGATAAAGCATGAAACACGCTTGCCTTTTTGACAGCAATCTTATTCCATACAAAACTGGTCAGTATTGTGTAGGGATATGAACCTTGCTGTAGAATTTGCTGTATCTTCAGTTTACTTGCCAGCTTTTTTTTGGCTGACCACTGAGATTCATAAAAGCAATAAATATTTTTCTCTTACATGGTGTATCCAGTCCACGGATTCATCCTTACTTGTGGGATATTCTCAATCCCTACAGGAAGTGACAAAGAGAGCACACAGCAGAGCTGTCCATATAGCTCCCCTCAGGCTCCGCCCCCCAGTCATTCTCTTTGCCGCTCTAACAAGTTGCATCTCCACGGGAGGGTAAAGTGAATGTGGTGTTAGATTTGTAGTTTTTATTTCTTCAATCAAGAGTTTATTTTAAAATAGTGCCGGTTTGTACTATTTACTCTGAGGCAGAAAGTGATGAAGATTTCTGCTGAGAGGAAAAGATTTTAGCATGTTGTAACTAAAAAACAGGACTGTTGAGTACCGGAGAACTTCAGTTGGGGGGAACAGTTTGCAGACTTAACTGCTTAAGGTATGCTCAGTCACTTTTTTTCTAACAAGACTTGGTAATGCTAGAAGACTGACCGAAATCCCCATGTGGGAAGGTAAGCCATATTCTGAGACTCAGTATAGAAGGATGGCTTAGTTAAAGGGCTTAAATCACTGGTGGACACTGTTATGGGGACAATCGATTATTTTATTACTATAATCTGATATTTGCACAAGTGTTTATTATGTTTGGAACACTTTTTGGTTTTTTTTTTACACCTGGCATATTTTTAGACACCTAATTTGACTTACGAAGGCCCCAGAACTCCGGAGTGAAGAGGGAGGGGGCCTAATTTTCGCGCCTCAGTTGCACAGTTCTTTTGCAAGACAGCTTCATGCAGCTTCACGTGTAGAGTCCAGAGATTGCAGGAGGACTCCAGGGAGGCTTATTTTCGTCCAAAACTAATCCCCAAGGAAGGTAGGGCCACAGCAGAGACTTTGGCATGGTGCTGTAGTGTGTTAAACCGGTGGCCTGCTTCGATTTGCTCCGGTTTGGGCAATAAGGGGTTAATTGTCTTGAAACTTAGTGTGCAATCATTTCAAAGCATTAGGATCATATGGTGAAAATTTCATAAAGATTGGATGTTTTTTTGGGATTTGGTAAAAAAGTGTGCTCTTTTTATTATTTAAAGGCACAGTACCGTTTTTTTCAAAAAGTGTATTTTACTGTATTGAGTGCTGTCTAAGTCTGTCTAACATGTCTGAGCCTACAGATAGACCGGTACCCCCATTGCATTTGTGTTTAAAGTGTGCTAAGGTATCTAAACATTTTAATGACCATGCAGTGACACTTAAAAATGTAGCCCAAGATGATTCTTTGACGGAAGGTAATGAGGATAGTCCTCCTTCCTCTCCCCATGTGTCGACACCAGTTACGCCCGCGCAAGCGTTGCCTAGTACCTCTAGCGCATTGGGCCCTATTACTCTACAGCAATTAGCAGCAGTCATGGATAATTCCCTTGCGGCATTTCTATCCAAACTGCCAGTTTTTCCAAAGAAGCGTGATAGCTCAGTTTTAAGAACAGAGGATGAGCAATCAGAAGCTTTGGATGATTGATCTGTTGTACCCTCACAACACTCTGAAGTGGCAGTGAGGGATGGTCTGTCCGAGGGAGAAATTTCTGACACAGGAAAAGTTAATCAGCGGGCAGTCATATTCATTAGCGTTTAAATTTAAGCTGGAACACCTCCGCGTCCTGCTTAAGGAGGTTTTAGCTACGCTGGATGATTGTAACCCCATGGTGGTCCCAGAAAAATTGTGTAAAATGGACAGGTTTTTAGAGGTCCCTGTATACACTGATGCGTTTCCGATCCCGAAGAGGGTGGCGGATATTGTGACTAGGGAGTGGGAGAGACCAGGTGTACCTTTTGTTTCCCCCCCCCCTATCTTTAAGAAAATGTTCCCCATAAATGACCCCAGGCGGGACGCGTGGCAGACGGTCCCTAAGGTAGAGGGAGCAGTTTCAACACTTGCTAAGCGTACAACTATACCAATAGAAGACAGTTGTGCTTTTAAAGACCCTATGGATAAAAAATTGGAAGGTTTGCTGAAGAAAATGTTTGTTCAGCAAGGTTTCCTTCTTCAGACAATTGCCTGCATTATTCCTGTAACTACTGCAGCGGCTTTTTGGTTTGAGGCGCTGGAGGAGTCGCTCCAGAGGGAGACTTCATATGACGAAGTCATGGATAGAATTCATGCTCTAAAGCTGGCTATTTCTTTTATCACTGATGCCGCTTTCCAATTAGCTAAGTTAGCGGCGAAAAATTCAGGTTTTGCCATTATGGCGCGAAGAGCGCTTTGGCTCAAATCATGGTCGGCTGACGTGTCGTCCAAAACAAAGTTACTAAACATTCCTTTCAAGGGAAAGACCCTTTTTGGTCCCGAGCTGAAGGAAATTATCGCGGATATCACTGGGGGGGAAGGGCAATGCCTCCCGCAGGATAGACCGTTTAAGGCCAAAAACAAGGCTAATTTTCGCTCCTTTCGCAACTTCAGGAGCGGACCTGCTTCAACCTCTGCTGCCGCAAAGCAAGAGGGTAACTCTTCACAGCCCAAAGCAACCTGGAAACCCTTGCAGGGCTGGAATAAAGGTAAACAGGCTAAGAAGCCTGCGCTTGCTACCAAGACAGCATGAAGGGGTAGCCCCCGATTCGGGACCGGATCTAGTAGGGGGCAGACTTTCTCTCTTTGCTCAGGCTTGGGCAATAGATGTTCCAGATCCCTGGGCATTAGAAATTGTTGCTCAGGGGTATCTTCTAGAATTCAAGGACTCTCCCCCAAGGGGAAGGTTCCACATTTCTCGTTTGTCTTCAGACCAGACAAAGAAACAGGCGTTCTTACGCTGCGTAGAAGATCTTCTAAAGATGGGAGTGATGCACCCAGTTCCAATTGCAGAACAAGGACTGGGATTTTACTCAAACCTGTTTGTAGTTCACAAAAAAGGAAGGAACTTTCAGGCCAATCCTGGATCTAAAAATTCTAAAAAAATTCCTCAGAGTTCCATCTTTCAAAATGGAAACCATTCGGACAATCTTGCCGATGACCCAGAAAGGTCAATATGACTACCGTGGATCTAAAGGATGCGTACCTACATATTCCTATCCACAAAGATCATCATCATCAGTTCCTAAAGTTCGCCTTTCTGGACACGCATTACCAGTTCGTGGCCCTTCCTTTCGGGTTGGCCACCGCTCCCAGAATTTTCACAAAGGTGTTAGGGTCCCTTCTAGCGGTACTAAGACCGCGGGCCATTGCAGTAGCACCTTATCTAGACGACATCTTAATACAGGCGTCGTCTTTTCAAAGAGCCAAGGCTCATACGGACATTGTTCTGGCTTTTCTAAGGTCTCACGGGTGGAAGCTGAACGTAGAAAAGGGTTCTCTGTCCCCGCTCACAAGGGTTCCCTTCCTGGGAACACTAATAGACTCGGTAGAAATGAAAATATTTCTGACAGAGGTCAGGAAGTCAAAGCTCTTAACTACTTGCGGAGTTCTTCATTCCATTCCTCGGCCTTCTGTGGCTCAGTGCATGGAGGTAATCGGATTAATGGTTGCGGCAATGGACGTTGTCCCTTTTGCCCGAATTCATCTAAGACCACTGCAACTGTGCATGCTCAAACAATGGAATGGGGATTATGCAGATTTGTCTCCTCAAATACAAATGACCAGAAAACCAGAGACTCTCTTCTCTGGTGGTTGTCTCAGGGTCACCTATCTCAGGGAATGAGCTTCCGCAGACCGGAGTGGATCATTGTCACAACCAATGCCAGTCTGTTAGGCTGGGGTACGGTCTGGGACTCCCTGAAAGCTCAGGGTCTATGGTCTCGGGAAGAATCTCTTCTCCCGATAAACATTTTGGAACTGAGAGCGATATTCAATACGCTCCAGGCATGGCCTCAACTAGCGGAGGCCAAATTCATCCGATTTCAGTCGGACAACATCACAACTGTAGCGTACATCAATCATCAGGGAGGAACAAAGAGCTCCCTAGCGATGAAGGAAGTAACCAAGATCATCAAATGAGCGGAGGATCACTCCTGCCATCTTTCTGCAATTCACATCCCAGGAGTAGACAACTGGGAGGCGGATTTTCTGAGTCGTCAGACTTTCCATCCGGGGGAGTGGGAACTCCACCCGGAGGTTTTTGCTCAGCTGACCCAGCTATGGGGCATTCCAGAATTGGATCTGATGGCGTCCTGTCAGAACACCAAACTTCCCTTTTACGGATCCAGGTCCAGGGATCCCAAGGCGGCATTGATAGATGCTTTAGTAGCGCCTTGGTCATTCAGTCTAGCTTATGTCTTTCCACCGTTTCCTCTTCTCCCTCGGCTAGTAGCCAGAATCAAACAGGAGAAGGCTTCAGTAATTGATAGCGCCTGCGTGACCACGCAGGACTTGGTATGCAGGCCTAGTGGACATGTCATCGGTTCCACCATGGAAACTGCCATCGAGGCAGGATCTTCAAGCATCCAAATCTAGTTTCTCTGCAACTGACTGCTTGGAGATTGAACGCTTAATTCTAGCTAAGTGTGGGTTCTCTGAAACAGTTATAGATACTCTGATCCAGGCCAGAAAGCCTGTCACCAGGAAAATTTACCATAAGATATGGCGGAAATATCTTTGTTGGTGTGAATCCAAGGGTTACTCGTGGAGTAAGATTAGGATTCCAAGGATTTTGTCTTTTCTCCAAGAAGGATTGGAGAAAGGTTTGTCAGCTAGTTCCTTAAAGGGACAGATATCTGCTCTGTCTATCCTGTTACACAAGCGTCTCTGGCAGCTGTACCAGACGTTCAGGCGTTTGCACAGGCCCTAGTTAGAATCAAGCCTGTCTACAAACCTGTGGCTCCTCCATGGAGTCTAAATTTAGTTCTTTCAGTTCTTCAAGGGGTTCCGTTTGAACCTTTACATTCCATAGATATTAAGTTATTATCTTGGAAAGTTTTGTTTTTGGTAGCTATATCTTCTGCTCGAAGAGTCTCTGAATTGTCTGCTTTGCAGTGTGATTCACCCTATCTGGTGTTCCATGCAGATAAGGTTGTTTTGCGTACCAAACCTGGTTTCCTTCCAAAAGTGGTTTCTAATAAGAATATTAACCAGGAAATCATTGTTCCTTCTTTGTGCCCTAATCCAGTTTCTAAGAAGGAACGACTGTTACACAATCTTGATGTGGTTCGTGCCTTAAAATTCTATTTAAATGCAACTAAAGATTTCAGACAAACATCATCCTTGTTTGTTGTCTATTCTGGTAAGAGGAGAGGTCAGAAAGAGACTGCTACCTCTCTTTCCTTCTGGCTGAAAAGCATCATCCGATTGGCTTATGAGACTGCTGGACAGCAGCCTCCTGAACGAATTACAGCTCATTCCACCAGAGCTGTGGCTTCCACATGGGCTTTTAAAAATGAGGCTTCTGTTGAACAGATTTGTAAGGCAGCGACTTGGTCTTCACTGCATACTTTTGCCAAATTTTACAAATTCGATACTTTTGCTTCTTCTGAGGCTATTTTTGGGAGAAAGGTTTTGCAAGCAGTGGTGCCTTCTGTTTAGGTTACCTGACTTGTTCCCTCCCTTCATCCGTGTCCTAAAGCTTTGGTATTGGTATCCCACAAGTAAAGGATGAATCCGTGGACTGGATACACCATGTAAGAGAAAACCGAATTTATGCTTACCTGATAAATTACTTTCTCTTACGGTGTATCCAGTCCACGGCCCAACCTGGCAATTAAGTCAGGTCAAATTTATTTTTGTAAAACTACAGTCACCACTGCACCCTATGGTTTCTCCTTTTTCTCCTAACCGTCGGTCGAATGACTGGGGGGGCGGAGCCTGAGGGGAGCTATATGGACGGCTCTGCTGTGTGCTCTCTTTGCCACTTCCTGTAGGGATTGAGAATATCTCACAAGTAAGGATGAATCCGTGGACTGGATACACCGTAAGAGAAAGTAATTTATCAGGTAAGCATAAATTCTGTTTTTTTTTTAGGGGGGGGGGGGGTATATACCTCAAATTATGTAATTGAGTTGCATGTCCTGTCTTGCATACCAAGTTAAACAAAAAGCAAAGCAAACTTGTTTTTGAAAAAGTATCCTCTAAGAATTGTGTTCCATGTTTTTCTCTTCCATACGCACACAGACACTGTCCCAATCAGCTCTGCATCCACGGGTACTTCAGCCTTGAAAGTACCAGTTACTTTTACCCTTGCTGCAACTTCTGTATCACCACTGGAGTCACAAACCCCTACTGCTGGCAGCAATCTGCTCCTGCAGAGTCTTGCCAAAATGCAGAGCCAGGAGAGCACTCAAGGTAAGGTCATACAAAGTCATGTGGTTTATAAGAAATGTAACCACATTTCTTCTTTTTTTTTTTTTTTTTTTTTTTTTTTTTTTTTTTTTAAACTTTGCTTTTCAGATTTTGGAACAAAAATATTTTGGTTATTTAGAAGTAAGACTTTGGGATAAATGCTACTCCCTATTTTATGCCATGAATGTATTTCAGTAGTCATAAAGTTGAAGGAGTTGCTGTGTAAGATTGTGCCACTCTAATACTTTTTTTTTTTTTTTTTTTTATTTCCTTTTCTCCCCCTCTGCTCAGCTACTAAATCAGCTGTGTCTGTGACACAGAGCACTACACAAGCAAATACTGCTGCACCAAGTATAGCTCTGGGATCATTTGGTCTTGGCTTAAATGCATCTGAAACTAAACCTTCAATAGCATCTACACCCTCACTTTCTGTATCAACAGTAGTCACAACAGCTAGCAACACTCTAACACAAACATTACTGGCTCAACCCAAACAGGAGGCTCCAGCTCCAAAGAATGGTCTTCTTTTTGAAATTCTAAGTAAACCTGAAGAAAAAAATCTACAGACTTCCTTTAAGCCAATCTTTGAACCTAATCAGACTACAACCCCTCCATCAGTTGCTTTGTCATCTTCTACATTTTCTGCAACAACTAGTTCAGGCTCTGATTCCACATTCCCAAAAATATTTGGGAATCCAGATAGCCATTTAGCCTCTTCGTCCGCTTCATCACCTTTCAATTTTCAGATGACCTCAACGTCTACATCTGCACCTGCTTCTGCTCCTATCTCCTCTTTTTCCAGCTTGAGTGGAACCAGCACAGGTCTTGGTATTGCTAAACCATCATTTGCTCCCTCCACTTCTGCCAATAGCAGTACCAGCTCCACTACTGCATCTACATTCCAGTTTGGAGTTGCCTCACAGAGCATGTCCTCTTCCTCTGGAACCACCTCAATTTTGGGGAATCCAGTTGCAGCCCCTGAGGCAAAGCCGGCTGTTCCCTTTGGACAAATTCCTACCTCTCAAGCTACTGCTGGTTTTAATCTTTTTGGTGTTGCAAAAGCTCCTGTTTCAACTTCTCAAACTCAACTTTCCACAGCATTTGGGTCTACCACCTCTGCTTTTACTGCTGCTTTTGGCACTTCCACAAACACATCAGCATTCTCTGTGAACAATAGCCAAACTGCCTTCAAAGTTAATTCTACAAGTGAGGTGCAACCTAGCAAACCCACACCTACTCCTATCCCAAGTTTTGGAGGTTCAGTTGGACAGCCAGCATTTGGAACAAATACTCAGCCAGCATTTGGAAATTCCCAGCAACCACCATTTGGAACCAGTGCTCAACCAACGTTCGGTGGAATGAATACCACGTTTAATTTTGGCAATTCAACTGCTGCAGCAACAAAGGCCACAACTTTTGGGACTGCAAGCAACACTCAACCTGGTACCAGTGCTGCTCCTACTAACAACATTTTTGGAAGTGGTACTCAACAGCCATTCTCATTTGGTGCAACATCAAACAATGTAACTTTTGGCAGCAGTACTCAAAGCAGCTCTACTGGCAGCAGTGGATTTAACTTTGGAGCAGCACAAGGCTCTGCACCCGCAACCCCAGCTTTTGGTAGCTCATCTGTGTCACAGAATAATGTTGGTACATCTTTCAGTTTTGGGGCAGCTGAGAACAAGCCTTCATTTGGTGAGTAAATATTCTATGTAATGTTTCTTACCTTTTTATTTATTATTCCATAAATCCATAAAAATGTTTTAAAGGGACATAATACTCATATGCTAAATCACTTGAAACTGATGCAGTATAACTGTAAAAAGCTGACCGGAAAATATCACCTGAACATCTCTATTTAAAAAAGGAAGATATTTTACCTCACAATCTCCTCAGCTCAGCAGAATAAGTTCTGTGTAAAAAGTTATACTCAGCTGCTGCCCAGCTGCAGGTAAAAAAAAAAAAAAATGAAGAAATGAACAGCAGCCAATCGGCATCAGCAGTGCTGAGGTCATGAACTCTTTTTTTTTTTTACTGTGATCTCATGAGATTTCATAGCAAACTTCCTTTAAACCGAATAGGGAAATAAGATGAGAGTGCACGTAAGCTCGCCCCTTCCGCTGTCCCAGGACAGACATACTGATTTGCTGCTTAGAAGTCCTTTACAATGGGATGTGGCTACTGAGAAACTTTTGAGGTAAAATATCTTTCTTTTTTACATAGAGATGTTCAGGTGATATTTTCTAGTCAGCTTTTTACAGCTATGCTGCATCACTTTCAAGTGTTTCAACATTTGGGTATTATGGCCCTTTAACACTTCATTTTAATCTTATGTTTCTTTATTGGTGAATTTTTTACTAATTATAGCCAATACTTTCTTCTTTTATTTCCAAAGTAAGGTATTTTTTCTTCCTTGTGAATATTTCTTCTCTTTAAGCTATCCCCTCCATTAGTTTCAGTATTTTGTGGGGTGTGCTGTTAAATACTGTACATGTGAATATATGTTGTACACATTTTTAAATGACAAATTTATAAAAATGATGGAGAGTAATGGCTGTAATTCAGGTTTTCTAACTGTTGCGAGTTTTTGGGGTTTTTTTTTTTCTTGGCAGGTTCAGCTACCGCATTTGGTCAAAGCACCTCTACTCCTGGAACACTTACATTTGGGACACCTACTGCAGGTTTTTCCAGTCCAAACCCCTCCTTCAGTAAGTTGTATTTAATAGGCATGTGTATATATTCAACATTAGTTTTTCAGCAGGGAAGCAAATCCCCAATATCGCTGCGTTTTTAGACATCACTTTCCTGCTGGATTTGTGCAACAGACTAATAAAATGCAGATTTGTGTGTTGCACTTTTTTCCTAATAAATCCTCCAGCATAAGCAATACTAGCAAACCATCTGCTATAATGCAGTATTATCTAACCTATTATTTTTTGCTTTTTTAATGGCTTATGTATTATGAGTTTGTGGCTTATTTAGAAAAAAAGTAAATATGGAGAGTATCGTTTTTAAACATTGACAAATTTAATTTTATAAATGGTAATCTGCAGCACAGGTAAAATTAATATTCAGTCCCAGCATACTATTGCTTCCATGTTCTTCAAAATATTTTCTTTCATGTAATTAGCAAGAGTCCATGAGCTAGTGACGTATGGGATATACATTCCTACCAGGAGGGGCAAAGTTTCCCAAACCTCAAAATGCCTATAAATACACCCCTCACCACACCCACAATTCAGTTTTACAAACTTTGCCTCCGATGGAGGTGGTGAAGTAAGTTTGTGCTAGATTCTACGTTGATATGCGCTCCGCAGCAAGTTGGAGCCCGGTTTTCCTCTCAGCGTGCAGTGAATGTCAGAGGGATGTGAGGAGAGTATTGCCTATTTGAATGCAGTGATCTCCTTCTAAGGGGTCTATTTCATAGGTTCTCTGTTATCGGTCGTAGAGATTCATCTCTTACCTCCCTTTTCAGATCGACGATATACTCTTATATATACCATTACCTCTGCTGATTCTCGTTTCAGTACTGGTTTGGCTATCTGCTATATGTAGATGAGTGTCCTGGGGTAAGTAAGTCTTATTTTCTGTGACACTCCTAGCTATGGTTGGGCACTTTGTTTATAAAGTTCTAAATATATGTATTCAAACATTTATTTGCCTTGACTCAGAATGTTCAACTTTCCTTATTTTCAGACAGTCAGTTTCATATTTGGGATAATGCATTTTAATTTAACATTTTTCTTACCTTAAAATTTGACTTTTTCCCTGTGGGCTGTTAGGCTCGCGGGGGCTGAAAATGCTTCATTTTATTGCGTCATTCTTGGCGCGGACTTTTTTGGCGCAAAAATTCTATTTCCGTTTCCGGCGTCATACGTGTCGCCGGAAGTTGCGTCATTTTTTGACGTTATTTTGTGCCAAAAATGTCGGCGTTCCGGATGTGGCGTCATTTTTGGCGCCAAAAAGCATTTAGGCGCCAAATAATGTGGGCGTCTTATTTGGCGCGAAAAAATATGGGCGTCACTTTTGTCTCCACATTATTTAAGTCTCATTTTTTATTGCTTCTGGTTGCTAGAAGCTTGTTCTTTGGCATTTTTTCCCATTCCTGAAACTGTCATTTAAGGAGTTTGATCAATTTTGCTTTATATATATGTTGTTTTTTCTCTTACATATTGCAAGATGTCTCACGTTGCATCTGAGTCAGAAGATACTACAGGAAAATCGCTGTCAAGTGCTGAATCTACCAAAGCTAAGTGTATCTGCTGTAAACTTTTGGTAGCTATTCCTCCAGCTGTTGTTTGTATTGATTGTCATGACAAACTTGTTAAAGCAGATAATATTTCCTTTAGTAAAGTACCATTGCCTGTTGCAGTTCCTTCAACATCTAAGGTGCAGAATGTTCCTGATAATATAAGAGATTTTGTTTCTGAATCCATAAAGAAGGCTATGTCTGTTATTTCTCCTTCTAGTAAACGTAAAAAATCTTTTAAAACTTCTCTCCCTACAGATGAATTTTTAAATGAACATCATTCTGATTCTGATGATTCCTCTGGTTCAGAGGATTCTGTCTCAGAGGTTGATGCTGATAAATCTTCATATTTATTTAAAATGGAATTTATTCGTTCTTTACTTAAAGAAATACTAATTGCTTTAGAAATAGAGGATTCTGGTCCTCTTGATACTAATTCTAAACGTTTAGATAAGGTATTTAAAGCTCCTGTGGTTATTCCAGAAGTTTTTCCTGTTCCTAATGCTATTTCTGCAGTAATTTCCAAAGAATGGGATAATTTGGGTAATTCATTTACTCCTTCTAAACGTTTTAAGCAATTATATCCTGTGCCGTCTGACAGATTAGAATTTTGGGACAAGATCCCTAAAGTTGATGGGGCTATTTCTACCCTTGCTAAACGTACTACTATTCCTACGTCAGATGGTACTTCGTTTAAGGATCCTCTAGATAGGAAAATTGAGTCCTTTCTAAGAAAAGCTTATCTGTGTTCAGGTAATCTTCTTAGACCTGCTATATCTTTGGCTGATGTTGCTGCAGCTTCAACTTTTTGGTTGGAAACTTTAGCGCAACAAGTAACACATCGTGATTCTCATGATATTATTATTCTTCTTCAGCATGCTAATAATTTTATCTGTGATGCCATTTTTGATATTATCAGAGTTGATGTCAGGTTTATGTCTCTAGCTATTTTAGCTAGAAGAGCTTTATGGCTTAAAACTTGGAATGCTGATATGGCTTCTAAATCAACTTTACTTTCCATTTCTTTCCAGGGTAACAAATTATTTGGTTCTCAGTTGGATTCCATTATTTCAACTGTTACTGGTGGGAAAGGAACTTTTTTACCACAGGATAAAAAATCTAAAGGTAAAAACAGGGCTAATAATCGTTTTCGTTCCTTTCGTTTCAACAAAGAACAAAAGCCTGATCCTTCATCCTCAGGAGCAGTTTCAGTTTGGAGACCATCTCCAGTCTGGAATAAATCCAAGCCAGCTAGAAAGGCAAAGCCTGCTTCTAAGTCCACATGAAGGTGCGGCCCTCATTCCAGCTCAGCTGGTAGGGGGCAGGTTACGTTTTTTCAAGGAAATTTGGATCAATTCTGTTCACAATTTTTGGATTCAGAGCATTGTTTCAGAAGGGTACAGAATTGGTTTCAAGTTGAGACCTCCTGCAAAGAGATTTTTTCTTTCCCGTGTCCCAGTAAATCCAGTAAAAGCTCAAGCATTTCTGAAATGTGTTTCAGATCTAGAGTTGACTGGAGTAATTATGCCAGTTCCAGTTCCGGAACAGGGGATGGGGTTTTATTCAAATCTCTTCATTGTACCAAAGAAGGAGAATTCTTTCAGACCAGTTCTGGATCTAAAAATATTGAATCGTTATGTAAGGATACCAACGTTCAAGATGGTAACTGTAAGGACTATCTTACCTTTTGTTCAGCAAGGGAATTATATGTCCACAATAGATTTACAGGATGCATATCTGCATATTCCGATTCATCCAGATCATTATCAGTTCCTGAGATTCTCGTTTCTGGACAAGCATTACCAGTTTGTGGCTCTGCCGTTTGGCCTAGCTACAGCTCCAAGAATTTTTACAAAGGTTCTCGGTGCCCTGCTGTCTGTAATCAGAGAACAGGGTATTGTGGTATTTCCTTATTTGGACGATATCTTGGTACTTGCTCAGTCTTTACATTTAGCAGAATCTCATACGAATCGACTTGTGTTGTTTCTTCAAGATCATGGTTGGAGGATCAATTTACCAAAAAGTTCTTTGATTCCTCAGACAAGGGTAACCTTTCTGGGTTTCCAGATGGATTCAGTGTCCATGACTCTGTCTTTAACAGACCAGAGACGTCTAAAGTTGATTACAGCTTGTCGAAACCTTCAGTCACAATCATTCCCTTCGGTAGCCTTATGCATGGAAATTCTAGGTCTTATGACTGCTGCATCGGACGCGATCCCCTTTGCTCGTTTTCACATGCGACCTCTTCAGCTCTGTATGCTGAAGCAATGGTGCAAGGATTACACGAAGATATCTCAATTAATATCTTTAAAACCGATTGTTCGACACTCTCTAACATGGTGGACAGATCACCATCGTTTAATTCAGGGGGCTTCTTTTGTGCTTCCGACCTGGACTGTAATTTCAACAGATGCAAGTCTCACAGGTTGGGGAGCTGTGTGGGGATCTCTGACGGCACAAGGAGTTTGGGAATCTCAGGAGGTGAGATTACCGATCAATATTTTGGAACTCCGTGCAATTTTCAGAGCTCTTCAGTTTTGGCCTCTTCTGAAGAGAGAATCGTTCATTTGTTTTCAGACAGACAATGTCACAACTGTGGCATACATCAATCATCAAGGAGGGACTCACAGTCCTCTGGCTATGAAAGAAGTATCTCGAATTTTGGTTTGGGCGGAATCCAGCTCCTGTCTAATCTCTGCGGTTCATATCCCAGGTGTAGACAATTGGGAAGCGGATTATCTCAGTCGCCAAACGTTGCATCCGGGCGAATGGTCTCTTCACCCAGAGGTATTTCTTCAGATTGTTCAAATGTGGGAACTTCCAGAAATAGATCTGATGGCGTCTCATCTAAACAAGAAACTTCCCAGGTATCTGTCCAGATCCCGGGATCCTCAGGCGGAGGCAGTGGATGCATTATCACTTCCTTGGAAGTATCATCCAGCCTATATCTTTCCTCCTCTAGTTCTTCTTCCAAGAGTAATCTCCAAGATTCTGAAGGAATGCTCGTTTGTTCTGCTGGTAGCTCCGGCATGGCCTCACAGGTTTTTGGTATGCGGATCTTGTCCGGATGGCCTCTTGCCAACCGTGGACTCTTCCGTTAAGACCAGACCTTCTGTCACAAGGTCCTTTTTTCCATCAGGATCTGAAATCCTTAAATTTAAAGGTATGGAGATTCAACGCTTGATTCTTGGTCAAAGAGGTTTCTCTGACTCTGTGATTAATACTATGTTACAGGCTCGTAAATCTGTATCTCGAGAGATATATTATAGAGTCTGGAAGACTTATATTTCTTGGTGTCTTTCTCATCATTTTTCCTGGCATTCTTTTAGAATACCGAGAATTTTACAGTTCCTTCAGGATGGTTTAGATAAGGGTTTGTCCGCAAGTTCTTTGAAAGGACAAATCTCTGCTCTTTCTGTTCTTTTTCACAGAAAGATTGCTATTCTTCCTGATATTCATTGTTTTGTACAAGCTTTGGTTCGTATAAAACCTGTCATTAAGTCAATTTCTCCTCCTTGGAGTTTGAATTTGGTTCTGGGAGCTCTTCAAGCTCCTCCGTTTGAACCTATGCATTCATTGGACATTAAATTACTTTCTTGGAAAGTTTTGTTCCTTTTGGCCATCTCTTCTGCCAGAAGAGTTTCTGAATTATCTGCTCTTTCTTGTGAGTCTCCTTTTCTGATTTTTCATCAGGATAAGGCGGTGTTGCGAACTTCTTTTGAATTTTTACCTAAAGTTGTGAATTCCAACAACATTAGTAGAGAAATTGTGGTTCCTTCATTATGTCCTAATCCTAAGAATTCTAAGGAGAAATCGTTGCATTCTTTGGATGTTGTTAGAGCTTTGAAATATTATGTTGAAGCTACGAAATCTTTTCGTAAGACTTCTAGTCTATTTGTTATCTTTTCCGGTTCTAGAAAAGGCCAGAAAGCTTCTGCCATTTCTTTGGCATCTTGGTTGAAATCTTTAATTCATCTTGCCTATGTTGAGTCGGGTAAAACTCCTCCTCAGAGAATTACAGCTCATTCTACTAGGTCAGTTTCTACTTCCTGGGCGTTTAGGAATGAAGCTTCGGTTGACCAGATCTGCAAAGCAGCAACTTGGTCCTCTTTGCATACTTTTACTAAATTCTACCATTTTGATGTATTTTCTTCTTCTGAAGCAGTTTTTGGTAGAAAAGTACTTCAGTCAGCGGTTTCAGTTTGAATCTTCTGCTTATGTTTTTCGTTAAACTTTATTTTGGGTGTGGATTATTTTCAGCAGGAATTGGCTGTCTTTATTTTATCCCTCCCTCTCTAGTGACTCTTGTGTGGAAAGATCCACATCTTGGGTAGTCATTATCCCATACGTCACTAGCTCATGGACTCTTGCTAATTACATGAAAGAAAACATAATTTATGTAAGAACTTACCTGATAAATTCATTTCTTTCATATTAGCAAGAGTCCATGAGGCCCGCCCTTTTTTTGTGGTGGTTATGATTTTGTATAAAGCACAATTATTCCAATTCCTTATTTTATATGCTTTCGCACTTTTTTATCACCCCACTTCTTGGCTATTCGTTAAACTGAATTGTGGGTGTGGTGAGGGGTGTATTTATAGGCATTTTGAGGTTTGGGAAACTTTGCCCCTCCTGGTAGGAATGTATATCCCATACGTCACTAGCTCATGGACTCTTGCTAATATGAAAGAAATGAATTTATCAGGTAAGTTCTTACATAAATTATGTTTTTAAAAAAAAATATTGATAGCATTGTGCTCACTCCTGTGGAGCTATTTAGGAGTCAGCACTGGTTGGCTAAAATGCAAATCTGTCAAAAGAACTGAGGTAGGGGGTCAGTCTGCAGAGGCTTAGATACAAGGTAATCAGAGGTAAAAGGTGTATTACTATAACCATATTTGTTATGCAAAACTATGGAATATGTAATAAGGGATTGTTTATCTTTTTAAAGAATAACTAGTTTCAAGTAGACTGTCCCTTTAACTAAAATATATATTTCATTTTTAATGCTCGCCCCTCCCTCCTCACAATTGGGTTCTTGTGCAGATCTATTTCACTTAGTAAACATTGATTCTGTGTACATAGATTTGCAGGGGAATAATGGGATTACAGTAAAGTCGTAATTAAAGTTTTTAATGATTCAGAACATGCAATGTTAAACAACTTTCCAATATACTCCTTATCTAATTTGCTTCTTTGTCTTGCTATCCATAGTTGAAAAACATACAATAGGTAAGCTCAGCTGGTATAAGATATATTGAGAGCTATATCGAGACATATGTAGAAAAACCTTTATCCAAACTGCGGAAAAGGTTCTGATTTTGGAATATTTGCATCTGTAAAATGGGATGGCTTTGGAGAGGCGATGGTGGGACCAAGTGTAAGCCACAAAATCTTATGTCAAGTTAGACAGTAATTGCATGTCATAATACAGTTTATACATGCAACTTAAAGGTAGTTTTTAAAAAAAATAAAAAAATAATTTTTAATACTTTTGTGTACATAGTACCATCAGAAAGCTAGTACAGCACTGTAATCCGAAAGGTAAAATAAACTTATTGTGAGAAGATTGTGACTTCCAGGCGGGGGAAAAATATAATTTATTCTTACCTGATAAATGTATTTTCTTTCTTGGTAGTGCAAGTCCACAAAATCCTATTCTTACATATGGGAATATATCACCTGGCCACCAGGAGGGGGGCAAAGACACCCCAAACAGAGCATTAAACTATCCCTCTCACTTCCTCAATCCTCCCATTAGTTCAAACTGAGGAAAGAAAAAGTAAGAGAGAAAAAAAGAGGTAAAAATTATACTGCTGCCGCTAAATCAATATCCAGGGCAGGTTCGTGGACTTTCACTACCAAAAAAAAGAAAATAATTTATCAGGTAAGCATAACTTATATTTTCTTTCTAATGGTAGTGAGAGTTGTCAAAATCCTATTTTTACATATGGGAATCTATACCCAAGCTGTGGAGTCCACAAAGAATATCGGATGGGAATAGAAAAGAATGTGATGCAGTCCTTAGTTGCTAGGCATTACTGCTAGAAGAACCTTCCTGCCAAATGATGCATCAGCCAAGGCAAGAGCATCAGACTTCTCAAACAGAAAATAAAGAACATGAATACTGATTAACAAAATTCCTTAGAGAATGAAGATAGAACCTGAAAGCCCTAACCAGACCTTAAGTTAGGAGAAAAAAAACCTTAGAGTCCGGAATTGGGCAAAGAAAGAAAACGTTGATTTCTGGGTTTATGATAAATGACGAAACCCTTAGGTAGGAAAACAGATTTTGTCCGAAAAACCTGTCTTATCCTTTAGAAAAAACACTAAAGAGCGGACAACTCCTAGACTCTTCTTGCAGAAGATAAAGCCCCCCCAAAAAAATAGCAGCCTCCACGATAACAACTTATACCAAGAGAATGCATGGCTTGAAGGCGCATGCTGAAACTCACTCACCGGAATAGGGTTATGGGAGAATAGATGGATTTGAAAACAGGACTAAATTTAACCCTAGCTGAATAAAGTGTTAGACATCAGACAAACGTGCCAGCTTCATGTAGAAAACTGGGGAACCAATATTTGGAACTTAGGAGAACTAGCCGCAAGGCTCCTTCAAAGTCCTACAAATTAAAAACTGAAAAATAAGTGGGAATTCTCACTCTGTGCCAGGAAAACCCATGTTCCTCACTCCAGGACAATACATCTTCATACCTTTTAGATAAATGTGTCTGGTGCCAAGGCTACATGCCTGAATCAGGGTATCAAGATATATCCAGAAAACCTCTGAATCAAAATCATAAGCCAATATTCATGCGGTCATTCACATAGAAACTGGATATGAATAAGAGAAGAGAACCTGAGCTAGAAGGTCCAGGCTCTGAGAAAAAAAAACACAACAGAAGAACAGACAGTCTGAGGAGATCAATATACCAAATCCTGCCAGACCACGCAGGGACTATGAGACTGCAAGTACCCCAACCTGAATGAAAAACGTGCGTCACACGTAGAAAGGAGCACAATATAGGTAAAAAAAGATGACAAGTTGATCAGGTCAAGTATATAGGCCAATGCATGTATCAACTTCGCTTTAGGATCCCTCGGTCTCAATCATGAAAGATTGGGATATAGACATGCCATGCGATCCCTTTTTGGAAGTCCCCACACATGTGGAATTTTGATGATCACCAGATATAGAAGCCACTCCCTGAATAGGAGAGATCCACCTCCCAGAGCACCACCCCTGGGATGAGAATAGCGGATATCGGATCTTGACCGCTCTCCACCCAGGCGTATGCAAGCAACTTTCTTCTTCGCTAACCGCGTGTTCCCCCTCAATTAAAAGAATATGCCAGAGAGAGAGACTGATTTAAGAAACAAAACTGTAGCCATGTTGCTAAGGCATTGAAAATGCTAAGAATTCACGATGTCCATGGAGAAAACCTCAGGAATGTAGAAAAACGTATGAATACTAGGGAGCACCGACCAAGAGGAAAACTCCAGGTGACCAGGTCACCCTTTATCACCTGAGACAAATCTCGATGGTCTCCATTACGTTGAGAAAAATCACAACTGGTAGGGGTCCATATGAAAGCGAACAAACTTAATATGTCCAAGGTAGTTACCAAAGGACTCACCACCTCAGTCCGAGCTGCTAGAGAAAAGTGAGGAGTACACTGGAAACTTGACTGACTGATGCTTGCGTTAGACCATTAGGGAAATTCTCACAACCTCCTTAGTCCATAAAAATGCAGGGAGCTATTTTTTATTTACCTTCCAGTCAAAAATTTGAAGATACCGAAGTAACTTGAAAGTGCTCCTACATGAAAAGCTGGAACTTGAACCATATGTAGTCCATATATGGAGCCGCCCAGAAGGCTGACTACAGTGAGAAGAGCCCCCAGCACTTTAGGAAAGACTCTAAGAGCCAGACCAAAGGTATCTCCTTGAATTGGTAAAGCTTGACCAGGAAAGCAATCTGAGATACTGATAACAATCTCAATGATCAGAAAGAGAAGAGACTCATCCTTCCAAACAAATGGAGACATGAATTGTCTTTGTAGACCTGATTGTCTCCATTTAAATGAAAAAAAGTCTGCTAAAAAACCTCTCCCACATATGGGATGGTGAATAACACCTTAAGATACCAGATCCTCAAGAAAATGCAGGAAGGGACACTCGGGACAAATAAACCCATCTCTGTGTAGAAGATAGGGGAACAATGAAGTGTCTTTGAGCCACTGGTTCTAAATCCAGGGGTCCTGTAAAGACTGAGGCAAAACCTTCCACTGAGTGTCTGCTTGGCTGAGAGACCCAGCACAGACCCTCCCCCTAAAAAGGTGGTATTCTGACAATAATGCAAAGATTTTTTGAAAATTGAATTGCGCAAAGGAAAAAGGATCTTTTGAATGCCTGAATATAGTCCCGTGTCTCCTCCATTGGAGATGCAATTATAAACATTCCAGAAAAAGAAAGTAAGGCCCCCTTGTAAAAAAAAAAAAAAAAAAGACTATTTTAGGTATCCTCCAGGTTCCTAACTTTTGGTCCCTAGGGATGTACTGTCATCCAATGAGATGAAGGTGCAATCCACTTAAATATAGAGATTCCACAGTTCCAAAAATGTATCAGGAATAGGGATAACCTTTAAAATATTATGAAGGGAAGAAGGAACCCCAGGCTTCTCCCATTCCTATAATATGGTGTAGTAACCAAGAAAAGAACAGGGAAAATCTCGGCAATCTTTGTCTAATTTTTTTGTATTGTCCTCTATACCTAAGGTACTAAAGACTTCCTAAGCAAATACCTGAGGTTTTCTATGATGACCTATAGGCAAGGTCCACCCGTCGCTGAATACTTACAGGAGTCAGAGGATGAACTCCCCCTCCTACAGCACAAGGATTCGTCCTCATCAGATACCTGTAGGAGTCTATCAGCAGAAGATTGATCAGTCAGTCCTAGACGTAGAATAGTCTGTGACCTACCATTGCCTGTAAATGGCATAGCGCCTAGAGCTGCAGATATTGCGGACTGCAAATAAATAGCAAAATCCGGGAGCATTGTATTGAATTCAGTCTGCGTAATAGAGGCAATAGTATAAATTGCAGTGCGCAGAAAAAACTGTATATAAATAATAAGGTTTTTATTGATAACAATTTAGGAGACAGACCTAAAAATACTTAAATGCAATCAACAAATGCAAGTAGGTAGTAAGATTAAACAGAACAGATTTCCAAATGAGAATTGTAGCTTACTTTATAAAAACAAAATAACTAAACTTAACGGAGACAACCTCTTGAGGCTATTTATATGCATTGAAATGCTTGGTTACACTAGGTGATATAACCATGTTGGTTATGTAAATCTGGGGAATGGGTAATAAAGGGATTATCTTTTTTTTTTAAACAATAACAATTCTGGAGTAGACCGTCCCTTTAAAATTGCCTGCTGTATCATGGACATTTAATTTTCACTAGGCTATTCCTTTAACTTCTTAAATTCAGGAGTAAGAGCTTTGCAAACCGTGAAAGGCTAGAGAGACACACACACTGCATTTTTCTATGTGTCTGCATCATTTGCTGCATTAGTTGTCATTAAAAGTATGGCAAATGTCTGCTGGAATTAGTTTTTTTTGTTTACAAATAAAGGTAAAAGGCTTTAAATCATCTTAGACAATTATAACCTAGTTTATGGCTTCTTTTATTAATATACATCAGTAATCCTCACCAAAGGTGTTATCTGCTAGGGTAATATAAAGCAAATTAGGGCTGTGCAATGTTCCTAATCATTTATGTACTATTACTGGTATGTTTTGTTAAGTTCAGTTATTGGGGTATGAACATATATACATCATTATTTCCAAAGCAAGACTGAACTTAAAACTATTGCTTTCACTATGTGACAGATGTGCAAGTAATAAAAAAGGACACGTGTTAAAGCACACTAGTCACTAAACACACAAGTTGCATCACATTTCCAAAATGCTCATTTTCAACTTTTGTAGCCTTTTTTAAATCACTGGTATAACAGCAAAAAAAAAAAAACTCTACACACTGTAACATCAACATATAAGCTCAACATAAACCTATTTGTTAAGATCATCACCATTACACCGACACTGTTTATTTGAAGTGAGGGCTGTTGTACTATAAATCAAGCCTCAGCAGGCTTGTAGGCAGTGGCACTCTGACACTCCCGTCTCCCTCCCACACTGAAAAGGCTCAGCAGTTAAGTACCGCGGGCGCTGAGCAACCCTCTTCCACAGCTTGTTAAAGGGACAGTCTACACCAGAATTTTTATTGTTTTAAAAGATAGATAATCCCTTTATTACCCATTTCCCAGTTTTGCATAACCAACACAGTTATAATAATATACTTTTAACCTCTGTGATTATCTTGTATCTAAGCCTCTGCAAACTGCCCCTTTTTTCAGTTCTTTTGACAGACTTGCAGTCTAGCCAATCAGTGCCTGCTCCCAGATTACTTCACGTGCACCAGCACAGTGTTATCTATATGAAATACGTGAACTAACACCCTCTAGTGAAAAACTGTTAAAATGCAATCTGAAAGAGGTGGGCTTCAAGGTCTAAGAAATTAGCATATGAACCTCCTAGGTTAAGCTTTCAACTAAGAATACCAAGAGAACAAAGCAAAATTGGTGATAAAAGTAAATTGGAAAATTGTTTAAAATTACATGCTCTATCTGAATCATAAAAGTTTATTTTGGCCTAGACTGTCCCTTTAAAGCAGATGTTAACCCCTTGACTTCAAAAATAGCTGCAGTATTGTGCACAGAATTACATTGTAGCGATCTTTGTTAGCCATAGGATGGGGGTTAAAAATGCAAGCAGTGCAGCCACTGTGATCAGATATGTACTGTGAAGGCAGGAACACAGACTCGCAGACGTTAGGAGGAACCGACTTGCAGTTGTTATAAAGGAAGTTCATAGCGCACAAAGTGGAATGCAACATACTATTTGAGATTGGATCATCAGCAAGTTCAGAGAAGAATGCTGATTTTATTATTGAAATACATAAATATTTGTATGATCTTACGTTTTTTTTTACACAGCTGAACCTTGCGTGCTGTTTCACTTTGAGGTTATCCAGCGTTTGGTAACAGAAAATGCTGGAAAACCTCAAAGTGAAACAGCACGCAAAGTTCAGCTGTGTAAAAAAATGTAAGTAAGATCATACAAATATTTATGTATTTCAAAACGTACCCCATCCAGCTCACAGATGAACTAACAGCAGCGCACTCCCCTCCACGGAGGCAGATAGCACTAAAGCAGAGACCAAGCGGAGCCTTCCATAGTAACAACACGCTCACTAAGAAATTAGATATTAGCCCAACAATTTTGCGCTGCCAGAAATCACAATCGCTCACCTCCACTGCACGTCTCCAACACAGCACTGGGGACTAGCAGGGAGGAGCTGAGATGTGAGACCCTCGCTGAAACAGTGGTGTGCTAAGAAAAAAAAAAAAAGCTTTAGCCCTGCTGCAGTCTGTTTGCCCGCAAAAGGGCTAAATGTAAAATAAAAACTGCATGTCCCGGGCGTCGGGCGATAGGAACTGCACATCCCTGAGAAAAGAACAGCTGCTGTTCTAGTAGTGCGCTCTAGGTCCCATACCGGAAGTTGACGAAGCTCGCGTCAACGGACCTGCTGCGGGAAAAAGTTTACCCTACCACCCCAGGTCTGCTGTCGAATCACACCATGCTTTATCTCCCATGGATGACTGGATCATTTGTGAAGCACTGCGCTGTCACCACGACCTGGAAAATTCATGGAGATACAGCAGAGTCTCTGAAGATGGACCCTCTCAAGTCCTAGTATGTACTGCTGAGTGGTGCGTTCGTAAAGCCGACTCTTAGCTCAACCATTACACACTGTGCATTCATGATTACATAATAAAGGTTAGGCTCACTTCATCCCCCATAAGTTATTCGTTACCTATGGCTTTCCTTCCCAATTATTATTTCTTCTGTTAAGTGTGATCAGTCCACGGGTCATCATTACTTCTGGGATATTACTCCTCCCCAACAGGAAGTGCAAGAGGATTCACCCAGCAGAGCTGCATATAGCTCCTCCCCCCTACGTCACTCCCAGTCATTCTCTTGCACAGAACGACTAGATAGGATGTGTGAGAGGACTATGGTGATTATACTTAGTTTTATATCTTCAATCAAAAGTTTATTATTTTATAATAGCACCGGAGTGTGTTATTACCTCTCTGGCAGAGTTTGAAGAAGAATCTACCAGAGTTTTTACTATGATTTTAGCCGGAGTAGTTAAGATCATATTGCTGTTTCTCGGCCATCTGAGGAGAGGTAAACTTCAGATCAGGGGACAGCGGGCAGATTAATCTGCAAAGAGGTATGTAGCAGCTTTTATTTTCTGACAATGGAATTGATGAGAAAATCCTGCCATACCGATATAATGTCATGTATGTATATTTTACACTTCAGTATTCTGGGGAATGGTACTTCACTGGAATTACACTGTGTACATAAAACTTTAGCCTATTTTGCAGGGACTAGCAACAGGCTTTTTAATAACTCTTAATTTATGTTAAACGTTTTTGCTGGAATGTAAAATCGTTTTCATTTTCTGAGGTACTGAGTGAATAAATATTTGGGCACTATTTTTCCACTTGGCAGTTGCTTGATCTAATTTCTGACAGTTTCTGATCTCTCTCACTGTTGTGTGTGAGGGGGAGGGGCCGTTTTTTGGCGCTTTTGCTACGCATCAAAAAATTTCAGTCAGCAGCTCTTTGTATTTCCTGCATGATCCGGTTAATCTCTACAGAACTCAGGGGTCTTCAAAACTTGTTTTGAGGGAGGTCATTCTCACAGCAGAGCTGTGAGATTGTAGTTGACTGTGATAAAAAACGTTTATTCTGTAATTTTTTTTCTGCTATCAGAGTTGTCTTTGCTAATGGGAACAAACCTTTGCTAAAGTTGTGTTGTTTACAAGGATTGATGCTATAACTGTTTCAGTTTATTAATTTTCAACTGTCATAAATCTTCTGTGCTTCTTATAGGCACAGTACGTTTTTCATAATATTTTACTAGAATTGTATTCCAAGTTGCAAGTTTATTTGCTAGTGTGTTAAACATGTCTGATTCAGAGGAAGATACCTGTGTTATTTGTTCCAATGCCAAAGTGGAGCCCAATAGAAATTTATGTACTAACTGTATTGATGCTACTTTAAATAAAAGTCAATCTGTACAAATTGAACAAATTTCACCAAACAGCGAGGGGAGAGTTATGCCGACTAACTCTCCTCACGTGTCAGTACCTGCATCTCCCGCTCGGGAGGTGCGCGATATTGTGGCGCCCAGTACATCTGGGCGGCCATTACAGATAACATTACAAGATATGGCTACTGTTATGACTGAAGTTTTGGCTAAATTACCAGAACTAAGAGGCAAGCGTGATCACTCTGGGGTGAGAACAGAGTGCGCTGATAATACTAGGGCCATGTCAGATACTGCGTCACAGCTTGCAGAACATGAGGACGGAGAGCTTCTGTCTGCGGCTGACGGTTCTGATCCAAACAGATTGGATTCAGATATTTCAAATTTTAAATTTAAGCTGGAGAACCTCCGTGTATTACTAGGGGAGGTGTTAGCGGCTCTGAATGATTGTAACACAGTTGCAATACCAGAGAAAATGTGTAGGTTGGATAAATATTTTGCGGTACCAACGAGTACCGACGTTTTTCCTATACCTAAAAGACTAACTGAAATTATTACTAAAGAGTGGGATAGACCCGGTGTGCCGTTCTCACCCCCTCCGATATTTAGAAAAATGTTTCCAATAGACGCCACCACACGGGACTTATGGCAGACGGTCCCTAAGGTGGAGGGAGCAGTTTCTACTTTAGCTAAGCGTACCACTATCCCGGTGGAGGATAGCTGTGCCTTTTCAGATCCAATGGATAAAAAGTTAAAGGTTACCTTAAGAAAATGTTTGTTCAACAAGGTTTTATATTGCAACCCCTTGCATGCATTGCGCCGGTCACGGCTGCGGCGGCATTCTGGTTTGAGTCGCTGGAAGAGACCATTAATTCAGCTACTCTGGATGACATTACGGACAAGCTTAGAGTCCTTAAACTAGCTAATTCATTCATTTCAGAGGCCGTAGTACATTTAACTAAACTTACGGCTAAGAATTCAGGATTCGCCATTCAGGCACGCAGAGCACTGTGGCTAAAATCCTGGTCAGCTGATGTTACTTCTAAGTCTAAATTACTTAATATACCTTTTAAAGGGCAGACCTTATTTGGGCCTGGTTTGAAAGAAATTATCGCTGACATTACAGGAGGTAAAGGCCACGCCCTGCCTCAAGACAGGGCCAAACCTAAGGCCAGACAGTCTAATTTTCGTTCCTTTCGGAATTTCAAAGCAGGAGCAGCATCAACTTCCTCTGCTCCAAAACAAGAAGGATCTGTTGCTCTCTACAGACAAGGCTGGAGACCTAACCAGTCTTGGAACAAAGGCAAGCAGGCCAGGAAACCTGCTGCTGCCCCTAAAACAGCATGAATTGAGGGCCCCCGATCCGGGATCGGATCTAGTGGGGGGCAGACTTTCTCTCTTCGCCCAGGCTTGGGCAAGAGATGTCCAGGATCCCTGGGCGCTAGAGATAATATCTCAGGGATACCTTCTGGACTTCAGATACTCAACTCCAAGAGAGAGATTTCATCTGTCAAGGTTGTCAACAAACCAAACAAAGAAAGAGGCGTTTCTACGCTGCGTACAAGAGCTTTTGTTAATGGGAGTAATCCATCCAGTTCCACGGTCGGAACAGGGACAAGGGTTTTACTCAAATCTGTTTGTGGTTCCCAAAAAAGAGGGAACTTTCAGACCAATCCTGGACTTAAAAATCCTAAACAAATTCCTAAGAGTTCCATCGTTCAAGATGGAGACTATTCGGACAATTTTACCCATGATCCAAAAGGGTCAGTACATGACCACAGTGGATTTAAAGGATGCTTACCTTCACATACCGATTCACAAAGATCATTACCGGTACCTAAGGTTTGCCTTCCTAGACAGGCATTACCAGTTTGTAGCTCTTCCATTCGGATTGGCTACAGCTCCAAGAATCTTCACAAAGGTTCTGGGTGCTCTTCTGGCGGTACTAAGACCGCGGGGAATCTCGGTAGCTCCGTACCTAGACGACATTCTGATACAAGCTTCAAGCTTTCAAACTGCCAAGTCTCATACAGAGTTAGTACTGGCATTTCTAAGGTCACATGGATGGAAGGTGAACGAAAAGAAAAGTTCACTCGTTCCACTCACAAGAGTTCCCTTCCTGGGGACTCTTATAGATTCTGTAGAAATGAAGATTTACATGACAGAAGACAGGTTAACAAGACTTCAAAGTGCTTGCCGCACCCTTCATTCCATTCAACACCCGTCAGTGGCTCAATGCATGGAGGTAATCGGCTTGATGGTAGCGGCAATGGACATAGTACCCTTTGCACGCTTACACCTCAGACCACTGCAACTGTGCATGCTAAGTCAGTGGAATGGGGATTACTCAGACTTGTCCCCTTCTCTGAATCTGGATCAAGAGACCAGAAATTCTCTTCTATGGTGGCTTTCTCGGCCACATCTGTCCAGGGGGATGCCATTCAGCAGGCCAGACTGGACAATTGTAACAACAGACGCCAGCCTTCTAGGTTGGGGTGCCGTCTGGAATTCTCTGAAGGCTCAGGGACAATGGAGTCAGGAGGAGAGTCTCCTACCAATAAACATTCTGGAATTGAGAGCAGTTCTCAATGCCCTCCTGGCTTGGCCCCAGTTGACAACTCGGGGGTTCATCAGGTTTCAGTCGGACAACATCACGACTGTAGCTTACATCAACCATCAGGGAGGGACAAGAAGCTCCCTAGCAATGATGGAAGTAACAAAGATAATTCGCTGGGCAGAGTTTCACTCTTGCCACCTGTCAGCATTCCACATCCCGGGAGTGGAGAACTGGGAGGCGGATTTCTTAAGTCGTCAGACTTTTCATCCGGGGGAGTGGGAACTTCATCCGGAGGTCTTTGCCCAAATACTTCATCAGTGGGGCAAACCAGAGATAGATCTCATGGCGTCTCGACAGAACGCCAAGCTTCCTCGTTACGGGTCCAGATCCAGGGATCCAGGAGCAGTCCTGATAGATGCCCTGACAGCACCTTGGGACTTCAGGATGGCTTACGTGTTTCCACCCTTCCCGATGCTTCCTCGATTGATTGCCAGAATCAAACAGGAGAGAGCATCAGTTATTCTAATAGCACCTGCATGGCCACGCAGGACTTGGTATGCAGACCTGGTGGACATGTCATCCTGTCCACCTTGGTCTCTACCTCTGAAACAGGACCTTCTGATACAGGGTCCTTTCAAACATCAAAATCTAACTTCTCTGAAGCTGACTGCTTGGAAATTGAACGCTTGATTTTATCAAAACGTGGTTTTTCTGAGTCAGTTATTGATACCCTAATACAGGCTAGGAAGCCTGTTACCAGAAGGATTTACCATAAGATATGGCGTAAATACATATATTGGTGCGAATCCAAAGGTTACTCTTGGAGTAAGGTTAGGATTCCTAGGATATTGTCCTTTCTTCAAGAAGGTTTAGAAAGGGGTTTATCTGCTAGTTCATTAAAGGGACAGATCTCAGCTCTGTCCATTCTGTTGCACAAACGTCTGTCAGAAGTTCCAGACGTTCAGGCTTTTTGTCAGGCTTTGGCCAGGATTAAGCCTGTGTTTAAAACTGTTGCTCCGCCATGGAGTTTAAACCTTGTTCTTAACGTTTTACAAGGCGTTCCGTTTGAACCCCTTCATTCCATTGATATAAAGTTGTTATCTTGGAAAGTTCTATTTTTAATGGCTATTTCCTCGGCTCGAAGAGTCTCTGAGTTATCAGCCTTACATTGTGATTCTCCTTATTTGATTTTTCATTCGGATAAGGTAGTTCTGCGTACTAAACCTGGGTTCTTACCTAAGGTAGTCACTAACAGGAATATCAATCAAGAGATTGTTGTTCCTTTGTTGTGTCCAAATCCTTCTTCGAAGAAGGAACGTCTTCTGCACAATCTGGATGTAGTTCGTGCCCTAAAGTTTTACTTACAGGCAACTAAGGAATTTCGACAAACATCTTCCCTGTTTGTCGTTTACTCTGGTCAGAGGAGAGGTCAAAAGGCTTCTGCTACCTCTCTTTCTTTCTGGCTTCGTAGCATAATTCGTTTAGCCTATGAGACTGCTGGACAGCAGCCTCCTGAAAGAATTACAGCTCATTCTACTAGAGCTGTGGCTTCCACTTGGGCCTTTAAGAATGAGGCCTCTGTTGAACAGATTTGCAAGGCTGCAACTTGGTCTTCGCTTCATACTTTTTCCAAATTTTACAAATTTGACACTTTTGCTTCCTCGGAGGCTATTTTTGGGAGAAAGGTTCTTCAGGCAGTGGTTCCTTCTGTATAAAGAGCCTGCCTATCCCTCCCGTCATCCGTGTACTTTTGCTTTGGTATTGGTATCCCAGAAGTAATGATGACCCGTGGACTGATCACACTTAACAGAAGAAAACATAATTTATGCTTACCTGATAAATTCCTTTCTTCTGTAGTGTGATCAGTCCACGGCCCGCCCTGTTTTTTAAGGCAGGTAAATATTTTTTAAATTATACTCCAGTCACCACTTCACCCTTGGCTTCTCCTTTCTCGTTGGTCCTTGGTCGAATGACTGGGAGTGACGTAGGGGGGAGGAGCTATATGCAGCTCTGCTGGGTGAATCCTCTTGCACTTCCTGTTGGGGAGGAGTAATATCCCAGAAGTAATGATGACCCGTGGACTGATCACACTACAGAAGAAAGGAATTTATCAGGTAAGCATAAATTATGTTTTTTATTATTATTCTTTATTTATAAAGCGCCAACAGATTCCGCAGCACTGTCCATGTGTAACAAATATAAAAGGACAGTACAGATGGGTAGGAGGGGTGAGAAACAGGAGGTGGGAATGATGTTATTGTGGAGTTGGATGAGGGCAACTATTAGGCAAGTGGAATTCATTAGTTACTGATTTGGTGATAGGCTTCCCTGAACAAGAAGGTCTTTAGGGAGCGTTTAAAGTAGGAGAGTTGGAGGAAAAAAGGGAATAACCCAATAGGGGGCGCTACTAAGAACGGTGTATAATATATATGTAGGCCCACGTGACCATATATAGATGTTTCAGACAAACAATCAACAAAGTACTAAGATAACATAGATACAATGTAAGTGTGTGTATTCACAATATTATACCCAATCCTAGATCAGGATGATAGACAAATATACAAAGTCCAGGATAACCCAATCTGGTATAGGTATCTGTCTTCTATGGGACTGTAGGCAGCACTCGATCTTCACCCTCCAAAGGTTATAAATCTAAAATCAAACACAGGAAAGAGGCGCCGTATGTGTGAATCTGAAGAAGCCAACGACAAATATAAGACATGTGCAGGGTACTCACAATGTGAAAAGGCACTCCAATGTGCCTATAGGGGAACAGGAGATTCTGTAGCGGCACTCAGTTGTGCCAGTAGAGCAATCAGGATAGGCAGGTAGCTCAGAAATGGACAATTGCAATGAGGATATATGATTAAAAGAAGGATTTTAATAAAAATTAAAAGCAATAAAATACATATATTCCTCATGCACAGTAAGTAAGTAGCATGCAACGCGTTTCTCGGTGTCAACCGTTTCCTCAGGCATCACTTACTTACTGTGCATGAGGAATATATGTATTTTATTGCTTTTAATTTTTATTAAAATCCTTCTTTTAATCATATATCCTCATTGCAATTGTCCTATCCTGATTGCTGCCTAGTATCCTGCTTCATACTCTACACAGCTAGCTGGGTTGCTGAGAAAGCCAGCCTGCCTCTACTGGCACAACTGAGTGCCGCTACAGAATCTCCTGTTCCCACATTGCTGGATCCAGTATACACAGTCCATCAAGACATAGAGTCCTCTACCTTGGGTATCCTGGTTAGCCGGTTCAGCCAGCTGGTTTGCTGTGAATACCAGCCTGCCCCTATAGGCACATTGGAGTGCCTTTTCACATTGTGAGTACCCTGCACATGTCTTATATTTGTCGTTGGCTTCTTCAGATTCACACATACGGCGCCTCTTTCCTGTGTTTGATTTTAGAGTTGGAGGAAAGTCGGACAGCTCGAGGAAGTGTGTTCCAGAGGGTTGGTGCCGCACGAGAGAAGTCCTGTAGTCTAGCATGGGAGGAGGTGATGGTAGAAGATGCTAGGAGTAGATCGTTGTTGGTTCTTAGGGGACAGGCTGGAGTATATTTGTTGATGAGTGAGGACAGGTAGGCTACTAGCCAAATTATATGGGATACACTAACCACCACACTTCTTTAGGAAGGCAACTAGCATGTAAGGAGTAGTGGAAAGGAAAAACATAAAATGGACTTAGCCATCTGCTGCTTCACTTGTTGGTTACACTGATCTTTTTATTGACAGGATTGCTAACACTACAGGACGTTCAGGGAGTATAATTAATAGTACACAGGGGAGGCCTGGGAACTTCCCTGTGACAACGTGAAGAGTTGACTCCATTACTCTACTGAAAGATTTACATGGTCATAGGAAATACTCCCCTGGCCCTCTCTTGAAGGAAACAATCCATTGAGGGTACTATAGAATCGAATCTTGCAGAGCACCTCTAATCTCTGGCTACCTCCTAGATGAGGCAAATAACTACTGGGAGGGTAGAGGAAGTGGGAGGGATAGTTGAATTCTCTGTTTGGGGTGTCTCCTTCCTCCTCCTGGTGGACAGGTGATGTGTAACCATATGTAAGAATAGGATTTTGTGGACTCTCTAAATCTATATTTCTTTCTAATGGTAGTGAGAGAGCTAGCTATATAGGGTGTGTGTGTTTTTTTTAAAAAACCTCTTTATTTCAAGATCTAGGTGGTGGTCAAGGTCCATTTAACTTTATTGGGGAAATAGAAACATGTCTATTCTAGGCCAAGAAAACAATTTAAGCCTATTAAACTCCCTTTAATTATTAGAAGTTATTACGACATTGTAATGTACTTTTTATTATGTATTTTGTCTTGTAATTTTAAACTGTGGTTTTCCCCGCTCCAAGAGAAGATTGAGCGCATCCTACAGGGTCCAGAACAGAGTCCTACCACATTCTACAAAGTTATTGCTTAATCAGTGCATGAGCTTATTTATATCTGTCCCTTTTTGTTTAGAATAAATTAGATAAAAACACTGAAGGCTTTTGTAAAAAATGATATCCTTAAATTCTACCAAAAAAACTTTAACCTGTTCATTGCGCATGGCGAAGCATCTTCATCATGTACATTTCTCCTGCAGTGCGGAGGTCCCCTTTCTGCTCTGTATCCTGTGGACCCACACGCACACTGCAGCTGGGGAAATGAGACTGCGGTTCATTTCCCAATCTCTATCTCTTGCCGGCATGCCCTGTGATGTCACCACCGGCACTTGTGGTGATGTCACAAGGAGATGGGAGTACCTGCAGGCAGTGTAAGACCGCTAGCATGGGGGCTGGGGAAGAGTGCCCTTTCAGATGAGGGGTTTCATGCCCCTGTAAATGTCAGGTGATTGCTTTTAAAACAGCGATTATCTGCAGCAGCATTTAAAATGCTGTTTAACCTGATGACGGCTCTAATGGAGTCCCAATCTCCCCTCTTGTTTGGTCTAGAGGGGCAAGGGACCCCTCCTTTGAAAGAGTGGAGTCTGCCTTTTTACAATGAAGGGTCACTTGCCCCAGTTAGTTGCAGGTGATCACCCCAAAAAATGGCGAATACCTGCAACATTTGAAATAATTAACTTGGGGGGGGGCAGCTTTATTGGAGCCCCTATTTCCACACACACACACACAGAGGAAGTTCATACTCCCTACTTCCAAATGAGGAGTCATTTACCCCATAGGATACAGCTGGTCACCTGCCCTGCAAGAAACATTGATTTATAGTGGTGGTGTATCATCAGCAGTGCATAGGTACATGGGAAATTCAGAAAGCAAACCTCCCACTACTCTTGAACTCCTGCTTAGCTCTAAACATGAGTTATGCGACCCTCATATGAAACATGGAATTCCTCTCTTTCAGATGAGGGATCACCCCCTCTCTGATTTTAAAGTTATCACCAAACTAATGGCAATCTGCTGCCCCAAGTAGGAAGCTGTACTGTGTTTAGGGGATAGGGGCATCTAAAGTGCCCCATCCTTAAAAATAGTATACAACATACATGTACACAATACCCCTCACAGGAAAGTGGAAATTTTCAAAGGGGCATATGACCTCTTCACACTGGATGCTGCCATTTTGGCGCTTATAGTTATTTAAAGGGGTCATATTCTGTAAATAGTTTTATCCCTTAAAGGGACGTAAAACCGTATGAACTAACATAAGTTTCTAAATATATAATACAGCCAAAGCTTACCCTCAAAACAGTTTCTATTTTAATACCCATTAACTCCATTAATTTAGGCATAGTTTTGTTTGCAGCAAGCTCCCAACCCCCCCCCCCCCCACCCTGGGCATTTCCATATATGGAATGTGCTATCCAGGCCATAGCACATGCACAGTATGGGGCATAGTCACATGACACCTGACTAAAGCAGTGCACAGTATAATGCTGAAGCTTCACAAAGCATGTGACATTAATCCCTATGGAAACAAGCAAGCCTCTTGGAATTATTATTGGTTATTTGTAGTGCACCAACAGATTCAGCAGCGCTATAAACAAACAATAGCAGTACCTGATGTCCCTCCTCAACCCCCCTTACTTGCATAAGTAATTATCTTCACGCGCAGACTTTGTTACTTGATACCTCAGGGTTTAGAGTAAGACACTGATAAGGGGGGGGGGGAGCAGGCTACACTTGGTAACACTGTAAATTTTATTAAAATACTAAGCTTTTTTTCCCCTCACACACTGTTTTACCTCCGTTAACCCTTTTTATAATATGAACGTAACTCCAAATGTTTTATGGCACTTTAATGTATTTTCAATGATTTGTTATACCAGAGCAGAGTATAATATGTATGGCTTGAGCTTGCAGGTAATATCAGATCTCATTATGTTATCATACAGACCAAAGCTCAATACTTAGAGAGCACAATGGAAAATTAACATTGTATTACACTCCCAGTGGGGTGCAGGGTAGTTGAGTCTTTTCTGCTGGCTGTGTTTACATAGGCGTATTAATAGCCTAGACCAGTATAGAAACGTTCAGTATAGGTGGGGATACCACAGGCTAAATCAGCTATTTTAAATGCCGAAATAAGGGTAAACTTAGCTACTTGTAAACAATTTAATACACTCCAGCAGGTAAAATAAATCATAGGGGAACAATTTAAAGGGGAGTTTTTTGGGGGTAAACCGTAATACTTCTGCTTTCTATTATGTTAGCTAAACTGAAATGAAAGGAACAGCTGTCAAAAAGCAGATCTGTGAAAGTGCACTGTTCCTATCACAGGGTGTTACAAGATGGCGGCGCCCAGTATAAAATGCAGAGCTTTACTAACTGTAATGAGGCAAAATAAGGGAAACGCTTTAGAGGTACTGGAGGGAAAGCATTGTGAGTAATAACCGTGCTACTGTAGTACCCAGCAGCTTAAGGTTCCATAAAAATGTATAATATTTGTATGGTTAGATATTTTATACTGTATCTGCTCATTTTCTGCATAATTTGCAAGATAAAGAAAAGTGACAAAAATTGTTCTTTCCTGATTTTTTTTTTTATTTTCTTTTAAAATTGTTCTTTCCTGATTTTTTTTTTATTTTCTTTTAAAATTGTTCATTTTAATTGAATCATAAGGTATAAAATTATACGTTTTACTGTTTTGAGAAGGCGAACTGATTTGTAAATGTGGGAAATAAAATGTGTGTTTGAAATATGTAGGAAATAATGACTCCCATGCTGTGCTCTGTACACCACAGACAATGACAAAAAATACATTTTATCGCATTTAATATAGTGACGCTTTTTCTTTAATTTATTTTTTTATTTGTATAGTTCTCTAAAATTCTGTAGCACTGGGTACAGAAATATGGGGGTATACAATGACAAGGATTTGTGATAAGATACAAAAACCTAACCGAATAAACAAAACTAGTACAGGAGGAGGACCCTTTAAAATTCACGTTAATGCGAAACAACTGGGGGAAAAACTCTAGCATAGGGCTCTGAAAATGGCTCTACGGTGAAAGGGTTAAATACATTTGTTATAAAGATGTGACCTCTGAATCCTTTGGAATGCATATTTTAGAGGTAGATTGCATTACAGTAAAAACAGGCAAAAATAAGTATACATGGTGTTTTTATACAAACATTTTTTATAGGTGGTTTTAATTTAAATAATCAGTGGGGATAAGAAACTAAAGGGTATAGACAAAGGAGCCGGATCAACTTAGTCTTCTTTTGTAATGTATGTGAAATATTTTAGGTCAGTGAGGGAAGAGATTCAAAAAGGCAATTCCGCATTCCAGCTATGCTGCAGTTGTAACTGTAATAGGGGTTGTGCTTGCAGGAAAGGTTATGAAGAGAGGCTATTTGGGCATATTAACATGCTGGCCTCTAGTGGCCTGAATGCTCTTATTAGATTTTTAATACTAATGTGTCCCCCCCCCCCCCTTTTTATCCACCACATTATTTCATTCTCAATAGTAGAAACGCTAAAAGTGATTGGTTGATTTGTTGTTGTATGATATGGTCCCTTTGGTAGACTGCTTAAATTGAGGTCCGTGTACTTGCTTGATTTGCTAGTCACATGTAGGGTAAGGTAAGAGTCCTGAAGACATTTGGGACACATCTACTTACCTCTAGTCAGATAAGGCCCAATTCAGTATCCACCATTGTAGTCTGCATAAAAATAGATTTTACACAAGGCTTACATTGAATATTTTTTTTTGCTTAAGTTCATATATGATGTCCAGGTAGTTCCTATCTCCCTCAAATTCTTGTATTTTTTCCCACTAGGTCCAGCTACTCCATCTTTCTCCATTGGGGCAGGTTCTAAAACTTCTGGTGCTCGGCAGAGATTACAGGCACGACGACAACACCCACGCAAGAAGTAATCTTGTCATTCCAAATATGGACTTGTCCACTGAAAACAAAACCCTGCAGGAGCAACACCTACTCTAGTGTTACTTTTTCTTTTTTACCTGGTGATGGACCATGTGGACTTATTACATGGAATGCAACCAATCTAAAGTACCAATGGGTAGTTAAAATAAAGTGTGTTTTACTTCCGTTTGGATAAAAGAAGATAAGGCTGAAAAAAAGACTAGTAAGACAATGGGGCGTTAAATAGAATGTAAAGTTCGGTGGCACTAATTCACTGTTGGATTGTCGCAGAATTTCGTTTATACATGTGCTCATCTTTGTGACTGCATCAGTTTAGCACTTTTGGGTCCTGGCATGTGTAATTGGAATGAGACTGGTGAGAAGGTGGTTTTGGAGTGTCTCTTCTCACAAGTGCACTATTGCTCTGACATCCTGGAGTACTTATTTTTCATTTTTCTTTTTTCTTGAATGGCTATTTTAGTAAACTAATTTTTTATTTGCAGTGCCTTTTTATGTTGCTTATCATTACCAAGTAAAAAAATTTTTTACAGTAAATGAATGTGCTCTCTACTTCCTGAAGGAGCTTTGACGCTACTGATTTACAGTGCAATCTTTGTGTACACTTGGTCTGGCTTATTGCAGATACTTTACCCCCATGGGTTTACGATTCACTTGAATTCTTTGCTGCCCTTTTAAGATGACTGTATACCTGAAATCAGAAAGCTTATCAACCAATCTACAGACTTCTGGCAAAAATAAGGGGGTTAACTTGTGCCTTGTCATACCCCATAGTTTGAAAAACTGGCAATGTGAAATTAAAGATACAGCACTGTTAGCTGCCTTGAGTAATCACTGTAATATCAGTACTTTCTATATGAGGCACTTTTGGATGTCCTTGGTTTGACAGACTGTTTTTAACAAGCAAAAAGGATGACTTTTTGTCAGTTATCTCTTACAGCGATTAACTTTAAACCTGGCAACAATTAATAACTTATGAGTGTTTGGAAGAGCGGTGTGTATGGTATCATTTTTTTTTTCTGTGTTGTCAAAAAATGTTCTTGTAAGCTACCTCTATGGGGTTGAGTGTATTGGGAAGGGGAGGTAACCAAGCATGGTAGGATTTTAGGCTTTAGTAAAAGTAAATGATGAAATATTTCTCTTTTAAATCTTGATTTGATTTTTTTCTTACTAGAAGTCCTACTTTTAAATTCTGCCAATTGTAGAGTGCTGGAGTTAAATTCTGCCAATTGTAGAGTGCTGGAGTTATCAGTTATGGATTTGGATTGTTGATGAACCACGCATCGGCAATATTTAATCCTGTGTGCAGGACCCCAGATTAAATACACTATATAAAATGGTGTAACGAAGATTATATAGACTAGGATGGTTAATACTGGGCTGTAATCATATGTAATGTGTTTTTCCCTTGTGCTAGAATATTTGTGCATCCCTCCCTTTTTTTTTTTTTTTTTTTCTTTCCTCCTCTTATTTAACCCATCAGCTACCAGTGAGGGCTGCAAAAACCTGGCTGCTCAGGCAGCAAACAAGGTAATACTTTATATAAACAAATTCCCTTTAAGTGTAAAATTGTGCTGCCCAAACAGTTATCTTTAGCATGAAAGTAGAGAACTAGCTGGATTTTCCTTTTCTTTTTTTCCTTTTGTGACTGAGCATAATGGGGTGAGTTTCAAAAGTTGTTTGAAGTCTGTATGGATTACATTTTGCAGGTTTTATATAAACTTTTTATATATTTGTCTGATGTAATTTTTGTTTTAAATAAAAGAAAAAAGAAAAAGTATTGTGTGGTCTGAGTATGTCCCTTAAAACACCACCTGTTGTACTTTTTCACACAGCTGAGACTAGGAAATGTTTACTCACCGGTTTTATTCTAGCACACTTCAATGACACTATTACTGTAATGCACTGAGAAAAATGAAAATACAGTGAGCTAAATAATATCAGGCATCTTGATCACTGTGGTGATTTAAGTTTGAGAAGGAATTTGTCAGGTGGGTGTAAAATCCTCAGCTGATGGAAGAATATGTTGGAAGCTTCCCCTATAGTTTTTGAATAGTGAAATAGCGGAAGGACTTCACAAGGAATCATGCATTTCAGCTATTAAAGAAGTGTTGGTCTGGGCTTTCTTAGAAACTACACATACCGGATAAACCTGGAGTGCTGAGTAACCATCTGCTTTCCCCATGTGTGTTCCTTCAGCCAAGGGACTTAAGTAGCAGCTAAACTGTTCATAGTGCAGGAAGTCTACCCTTGCCAAAGCTGCTGCACATCTGAAGCAAAACAAATCTACATTTGCTTGATAACAAAATTTGTCTAACCACCTTATGAAATATATAGGTAGAGTCCAAGAGCCATCACATGTGGGAGGCTAGGAGGCCGGTTAAAAAACAAACAAAACATACTAACCTCCCACTTCCCTGTTTAGCCTGTCTTATTTTTGACCCCAACAGGAGAAAATTTGAAGTGCTCTGAGTTTTATGTTGATGGGTTCACAAACCGATGAGAGGCCATTAACCCCCTCAACTGGAAATTGGACAGAAGGGTTGAAGGAGTACAATTGTCAGTAAAAGAGTAATTATCCCAGGGTAGTTTGTCACTATCCTGCCACAGGTGTTGCTGGAATTTATCCTGCAGCCTCCTGTTGGTTCATCAATGTATTCCTTCCTTAGATCTTGTGTTAGTACATAATACACAAGATAGACTTTCTTTCCAATGCCATGGAGAGTCCAAAATTCCATTTATTACTGTTGGGAATTCAACACTGGCCACCAGGATGCGGCAAAGACACCCTCCCACTTCCCATACTCCCCCATTCATTCTTTGCCTTTGTAACTAGGAGGTGGTGAAGATGGTGCATTGAAAAGAAAATTGTATTAAAGTCCTTTAATGGGTAGTTTCCCTACAAGATAGGACCGGGGTTAATGCTGTGTCCATGTAATTCTCTTGGTAAGAGTTTTGGTAGCTGCTGGATGTCGCAGGGATCTTCTCTGTCCTCCTTCCAGCAATCTGTGCCAACACCCCCACATAACAACCAGTGTTGGTTTACACTGCTTTCCTTCTCCCTCAGGTCCCTGTCAGCTGGAATTTGGATTCTGTCAGACCTGAAAGGCTGTATCTACATAGCAGCAATGGACCCCTGAGGTAAGTCCCATTTTCTCTCCTTACTGGGAGGTGTTTTTCTGGGACAGGATGGATGGGTGACCCAGTGGCCACTGGCTACCTCCTGTGAGGAAATTATAGTGATTATGGGGTCCCCATGGTTGAATTTTAGATTTAAAAGGGCAATTGAATGAGTCTGCTCTGGGAGTTAATGCACAGAGGGCTCTGCAGTCAACATTTTCCCTCTTGGGAATGGTTAATAAAAATGCCATGATGCCTTCTTTAGTCTAGCCTGCCTGGGCTTTCGGCCTTTCTTGAAGGGAGTGTGTGTTACTATAGATGCAGAGAGATTAAGTACCCTGTATCCGTGCCAAGTTTACCTGATAGCGGCAGTTCTATCATAGTGCTCTTGCACATTGCTGTTTTAAAGGAACCGTAAACGTACAGAATGTTATATAATTCTGCACATAGTGCAGAATTATTTAACATTATCTTAGCAGTAACTTCATAAATTAAAAACATTGCAAGATTTTTTTGTTTTTTTAGTGTAAAGTTGGACTCTGCTCCAGGCTCTACTGAGCAGGTCTTGAATTTCCAAGACCTGCTCTGTAGAGCCTAGAGCGCAGTCCAACTTTACACTAAAAAAACTTGCAATGCTTTTAATTTATGAAGTTACCACTAAGATAATGTTAAATAATGTTATTCTGTAAGTTTACTGTCCCTTTAAGATCTCAGCTAGCCAGAGTGGCTTAAAAGGGCCAGACTGTAACTACAGTTATTTTGGCGCGCTTTTAGGAGATAGCATCAAGCCTTCGATCTGTAATGTCAGAATCGGACTCCTAAATAGCGTCTTCCGCATCAAGGACTCTGAACACTTTTACTTTCCCTTCAAGAGGGATTGCGGCACAGTAGAGTATGACCCGTTGTCCGTTCAGAATATATGGCGCCTGGTTTTCCTTGAAGGAGCAGCAGCTTGACTTTCGGTCGCGGAGCTCTCTAATCTCTCTCTAGCCACTATCCTAATCTAGGTGACACTTGAGTAATGGGCGCTCTTATTTATTATTTCTCCCTATTAATTGAGAGAATTACCGGCTGCGGAGGGGTGAAGACGTTTCCCGTCACTTAACAAGCTGTTTGGCGCACTCAGTGTTGTGTGCTTATAATTTATGTGGAGTTTTTACTTTGGGCTTCAATGTTCCCAAATGAGAATAGTATTATGTTCTAGAAATGGAAGCTTTATTCTTATTTTATGAGCTACCCATAAAGGTGCTTCAGGGGGCTGAAATATTTTATTTTATGCATAGAGTTCAGGGTTTTTACACCAATACCTATTCTGTTTTTGTGACGGCAATAGTGGCGTGTATATATTACAGCTCTAATTCACAACCTTAGTGAGGGGGGTCCTATAAGCTGTTCTAAGTTTACTTTGTGTCAATTCTGTTCTGCAGATTCTAACAAATAAGGTCTGCATAAACCTAACAGAGTTAATTTTGGTGCAGACTGGCAGTCATATTTATGGGAGATTTCCCCTGACTTTGTGGATCGGCTACAAGTATAATGATATATTGATCCTTACAGCCCTTGGATTATACAAGCTGCTTCAGCAGGTTCCCAGAAAAGAAGTAACTTTTATTTACTATTTCTTATTTCTGAAGGGCAATATTCAGTGTTTTTGCATGGATTCAGGCGATCTATTTGAACGCTTTTTTTCTTTTGCAAAAGGATTCCTTTAAAGGGACACTGAACCCAAATTTTTTATTTCATGATTCAGATAGAGCATGCAATTTTTTTTTTTAAATTAACTTTTTATTGAGGATACAGAGAATGACATACATAGCAGAGTTGTAAACCGTATGCGAGCAATATTCATACATAATATCAGTATACAGAATATATTCACATTATACAAGTTAAAGACATTGAAGCAATTGACTTGGTTATCTAATATCTCATAAAATAGGAATCAACTGCATTCCCTCCTTTTGATTTCACTGAGACCGCTCTCGGCCTATTGCTACCAGTCTTGACATTCTCAATCCTCATTTGTCACTATACACATACACAAACCAGAACGACCACAACCAATATTTTCCACCTAGTTGCTAACCCTTTTATAGATTCCACGTGTACTGACCTAGGCACATCTTTTCAGATCTCACGGTGGGGGGGTGGAAAAAAAAAAAAAAGGTAAGGAGAGAAAGGGATCTTTAATTCTCCCCCCCCCCCCTCGTCGCCCAGCAACCTGGTACAAGAATCCCCACTCACCCCTCAGAGAGGCTGTCAGCATATATTCAGTTTGGGCAAAAGGGGTGAGAATTTCTCTGAAGTTCAATACTCAACTTAGCAATATACACCTGACATTTATTTAAAAAGTGCTTTAGTCGTATGGTAGTGTCCATCCTAGTGTCTAGTTGTTCTATGAGTAGTTGCCTATGTAGACTACGTTTAAATGTCACAAAGGAGGGGGCATCTCTCAGAGTCCAAACTTTCAAGATAACATAATTTATGTAAGAACTTACCTGAAATATTCATTTCTTTCATATTAGCAAGAGTCCATGAGCTAGTGACGTATGGGATATACATTCCTACCAGGAGGGGCAAAGTTTCCCAAACCTCAAAATGCCTACAAATACACCCCTCACCACACCCACAAATCAGTTTAACGAATAGCCAAGAAGTGGGGTGATAAGAAAAAAGTGTGAAAACATATAAAATAAGGAATTGGAATAATTGTGCTTTATACAAAAAAATCATAACCGCCACAAAAAAAGGGCAGGCCTCATGGACTCTTGCTAATTTGAAAGAAATGAATTTATCAGGTAAGTTCTTACATAAATTATGTTTTCTTTCATGTAATTAGCAAGAGTCCATGAGCTAGTGACGTATGGGATAATGACTACCCAAGATGTGGATCTTTCCACGCAAGAGTCACTAGAGAGGGAGGGATAAAATAAAGACAGCCAATTCCTGCTGAAAATAATCCACACCCAAAATAAAGTTTAATGAAAAACATAAACAGAAGATTCAAACTGAAACCGCTGCCTGAAGTACTTTTCTACCAAAAACTGCTTCAGAAGAAGAAAATACATAAAAATGGTAGAATTTAGTAAAAGTATGCAAAGAGGACCAAGTTGCTGCTTTGCAAATCTGATCAACCGAAGCTTCATTCTTAAACGCCCAGGAAGTAGAAACTGACCTAGTAGAATGAGCTGTAATCCTTTGAGGCGGAGTTTTACCCGACTCGACATAGGCATGATGAATTAAAGATTTCAACCAAGATGCCAAAGAAACGGCAGAAGCTTTCTGGCCTTTTCTAGAACCGGAAAAGATAACAAATAGACTAGAAGTATTTCGGAAAGACTTAGTAGCTTCAACATAATATTTCAAAGCTCTAACAACATCCAAAGAATGCAACGATTTCTCCTTAGAATTCTTAGGATTAGGACATAATGAGGGAACCACAATTTCTCTACTAATGTTGTTGGAATTCACAACCTTAGGTAAAAATTCAAAAGAAGTTCGCAACACCGCCTTATCCTGATGAAAAATCAGAAAAGTAGACTCACAAGAAAGAGCAGATAATTCAGAGACTCTTCTGGCAGAAGAGATCGCCAAAAGGAACAAAACTTTCCAAGAAAGTAATTTAATGTCCAATGAATGCATGGGTTCAAAAGGAGGAGCTTGAAGAGCCCCCAGAACCAAATTCAAACTCCAAGGAGGAGAAATTGACTTAATGACAGGTTTTATACGAACCAAAGCTTGTACAAAACAATGAATATCAGGAAGATTAGCAATCTTTCTGTGAAAAAGAACAGAAAGAGCAGAGATTTGTCCTTTCAAAGAACTTGCGGATAAACCTTTATCTAAACCATCCTGAAGAAACTGTAAAATTCTCGGAATTCTAAAAGAATGCCAAGAAAAATGATGAGAAAGACACCAAGAAATATAAGTCTTCCAGACTCTATAATATATCTCTCTAGATACAGATTTACGAGCCTGTAACATAGTATTAATCACAGAGTCAGAGAAACCTCTTTGACCAAGAATCAAGCGTTCAATCTCCATACCTTTAAATTTAAGGATTTGAGATCCTGATGGAAAAAAGGACCTTGCGACAGAAGGTCTGGTCTTAGCGGAAGAGTCCACGGATGGCAAGAGGCCATCCGGACAAGATCCGCATACCAAAACCTGTGAGGCCATGCCGGAGCTACCAGCAGAACAAACGAGCATTCCTTCAGAATCTTGGAGATTACTCTTGGAAGAAGAACTAGAGGCGGAAAGATATAGGCAGGATGATACTTCCAAGGAAGTGATAATGCATCCACTGCTTCCACCTGAGGATCCCGGGATCTGGACAGATACCTGGGAAGTTTCTTGTTTAGATGAGACGCCATCAGATCTATTTCTGGAAGCTCCCACATTTGAACAATCTGAAGAAATACCTCTGGGTGAAGAGACCATTCGCCCGGATGCAACGTTTGGCGACTGAGATAATCCGCTTCCCAATTGTCTATACCTGGGATATGAACCGCAGAGATTAGACAGGAGCTGGATTCCGCCCAAACCAGAATTCGAGATACTTCTTTCATAGCCAGAGGACTGTGAGTCCCTCCTTGATGATTGATGTATGCCACAGTTGTGACATTGTCTGTCTGAAAACAAATGAACGATTCTCTCTTCAGAAGAGGCCAAGACTGAAGAGCTCTGAAAATTGCACGGAGTTCCAAAATATTGATCGGTAATCTCACCTCCTGAGATTCCCAAACTCCTTGTGCCGTCAGAGATCCCCACACAGCTCCCCAACCTATAAGACTTGCATCTGTTGAAATTACAGTCCAGGTCGGAAGAACAAAAGAAGCCCCCTGAATTAAACGATGGTGATCTGTCCACCACGTTAGAGAGTGTCGTACAATCGGTTTTAAAGATATTAATTGAGATATCTTTGTGTAATCCCTGCACCATTGATTCAGCATACAGAGCTGAAGAGGTCGCATGTGAAAACGAGCAAAGGGGATCGCGTCCGATGCAGCAGTCATAAGACCTAGAATTTCCATGCATAAGGCTACCGAAGGGAATGATTGTGACTGAAGGTTTCGACAAGCTGAAATCAATTTTAGACGTCTCTTGTCTGTCAAAGACAGAGTCATGGACACTGAATCTATCTGGAAACCCAAAAAGGTTACCCTTGTCTGAGGAGTCAATGAACTTTTTAGTGAATTGATCCTCCAACCATGATCTTGAAGAAACAACACAAGTCGATTCGTATGAGATTCTGCTAAATGTAAAGACTGAGCAAGTACCAAGATATCGTCCAAATAAGGAAATACCACAATACCCTGTTCTCTGATTACAGACAGAAGGGCACCGAGAACCTTTGTAAAAATTCTTGGAGCTGTAGCTAGGCCAAACGGCAGAGCCACAAACTGGTAATGCTTGTCCAGAAAAGAGAATCTCAGGAACTGATAATGATCTGGATGAATCGGAATATGCAGATATGCATCCTGTAAATCTATTGTGGACATATAATGCCCTTGTTGAACAAAAGGCAAGATAGTCCTTACAGTTACCATTTTGAACGTTGGTATCCTTACATAACGATTCAATATTTTTAGATCCAGAACTGGTCTGAAGGAATTCTCCTTCTTTGGTACAATGAAGAGATTCGAATAAAACCCCAGCCCCTGTTCCAGAACTGGAACTGGCATAATTACTCCAGCCAACTCTAGATCTGAAACACATTTCAGAAATGCTTGAGCTTTCACTGGATTTACTGGGACACGGGAAAGAAAAAATCTCTTTGCAGGAGGGTCTTATCTTGAAACCAATTCTGTACCCCTCTGAAACAATGTTCTGAATCCAAAGATTGTGAACAGAATTGATCCAAATTTCTTTGAAAAAACGTAACCTGCCCCCTACCAGCTGAGCTGGAATGAGGGCCGCACCTTCATGTGGACTTAGAAGCTGGCTTTGCTTTTCTAGAAGGCTTGGATTTATTCCAGACTGGAGATGGTTTCCAAACTGAAACTGCTCCTGAGGATGAAGGATCAGGCTTTTGTTCTTTGTTGAAACGAAAGGAACGAAAACGATTATTAGCCCTGTTTTTACCCTTAGATTTTTTATCCTGTGGTAAAAAAGTTCCTTTCCCACCAGTAACAGTTGAGATAATAGAATCCAACTGAGAACCAAATAATTTGTTACCCTGGAAAGAAATGGAAAGTAGAGTCGATTTAGAAGACATATCAGCATTCCAAGTTTTAAGCCATAAAGCTCTTCTAGCTAAAATAGCTAGAGACATAAACCTGACATCAACTCTGATAATATCAAAAATGGCATCACAGATAAAATTATTAGCACGTTGAAGAAGAATAATAATATTATGAGAATCATGATCTGTTACTTGTTGCGCTAAAGTTTCCAACCAAAAAGTTGAAGCTGCAGCAACATCAGCCAATGATATAGCAGGTCTAAGAAGATTACCTGAACACAGATAAGCTTTTCTTAGAAAGGATTCAATTTTCCTATCTAAAGGATCCTTAAAGGAAGTACCATCTGACGTAGGAATAGTAGTACGTTTAGCAAGGGTAGAAATAGCCCCATCAACTTTAGGGATTTTGTCCCAAAATTCTAATCTGTCAGACGGCACAGGATATAATTGCTTAAAACGTTTAGAAGGAGTAAATGAATTACCCAAATTATTCCATTCTCTGGAAATTACTTCAGAAATAGCACCAGGAACAGGAAAAACTTCTGGAATAACCACAGGAGATTTAAAGACCTTATCTAAACGTTTAGATTTAGTATCAAGAGGACCAGAATCCTCAATTTCTAAAGCAATTAGTACTTCTTTAAGTAAAGAACGAATAAATTCCATTTTAAATAAATATGAAGATTTATCAGCATCAACCTCTGAGACAGAATCCTCTGAACCAGAAGAGTCATTAGAATCAGAATGATGATGTTCATTTAAAAATTCGTCTGTATAAAGAGAAGTTTTAAAAGATTTTTTATGTTTACTAGAAGGAGGAATAACAGACATAGCCTTCTTAATGGATTCAGAAACAACATCTCTTATGTTATCAGGAACATTCTGAACATTAGATGTTGATGGAACTGCAACAGGTAATGGTACATTACAAAAGGAAATATTATCTGCATTAAAAAGTTTGTCATGACAATTAATACAAACAACAGCTGGAGGAACAGCTACCAAAAGTTTACAGCAGATACTTAGCTTTGGTAGTTCCAGCACCAGACAGCGATTTTCCTGAAGTATCTTCTGACTCAGATGCAACGTGAGACATCTTGCAATATGTAAGAGAAAAAACAACATATAAAGCAAAATTGATCAAATTCCTTAAATGACAGTTTCAGGAATGGGAAAAAATGCCAAGGAACAAGCTTCTAGCAACCAGAAGCAAAGAAAAATGAGACTTAAATAATGTGGAGACAAAAGCGATGCCCATATTTTTTTAGCGCCAAATAAGACGCCCACATTATTTGGCGCCTAAATGCTTTTGGCGCCAAAAATGACGCCACGTCCGGAACGCCGACATTTTTGGCGCAAAAGAACGTCAAAAATGATGCAACTTCCGGCGACACGTATGACGCCGGAAACAGAAAAGATTTTTTGCGCCAAAAAAGTCCACGCCAAGAATGACGCAATAAAATGAAGCATTTTCAGCCCCCGCGAGCCTAACAGCCCACAGGGAAAAAAGTCAAATTTTTAAGGTAAGAAAAATAATTGATTCAAGTGCATTATCCCAAATATGAAACTGACTGTCTGAAAATAAGGAATGTTGAACATCCTGAGTCAAGGCAAATAAATGTTTGAATACATATATTTAGAACTTTATTAAAAAAGTGCCCAACCATAGCTTAGAGTGTCACAGAAAATAAGACTTACTTACCCCAGGACACTCATCTACATGTTTGTAGAAAGCCAAACCAGTACTGAAACGAAAATCAGCAGAGGTAATGGTATATATATATATATAAGAGTATATCGTCAATCTGAAAAGGGAGGTAAGAGATGAATCTCTACGACCGATAACAGAGAACCTATGAAATAGACCCCGTAGAAGGAGATCACTGCATTCAAAATAGGCAATACTCTCCTCACATCCCTCTGACATTCACTGCACGCTGAGAGGAAAACCGGGCTCCAACCTGCTGCGGAGCGCATATCAACGTAGAATCTAGCACAAACTTACTTCACCACCTCCATAGGAGGCAAAGTTTGTAAAACTGATTTGTGGGTGTGGTGAGGGGTGTATTTGTAGGTATTTTGAGGTTTGGGAAACTTTGCCCCTCCTGGTAGGAATGTATATCCCATACGTCACTAGCTCATGGACTCTTGCTAATTACATGAAAGAAAACCTTTCTTGCCGTAAGAATTATCGTAGTGAGCAAAGGACTTAACCTGGGGCTCTGGTCCCCACAATCTAAGAAACAAATTTGTTCAATCCCAATTTTAACCTTGACTGCCAAGGCAGTATTAATCCATAAGGCTATCTTTCCCCAGAACTGTCCAACTCGGGGGCACGCAAGGAAATAGTGAAGGAAGTCAGGATCATTCAGTCTGCACTTACTACATTCATTTGCTACTTTAGGATTCCATTTAGATAGTCTGCGAGGAGTTAAGTAATCTCTATGTAACATTCTGACCTGAGATTCCCTGAGTGTCATAGATAACGTCGCTCTCTGTACTGTTTCTAAACTGTGCAGAGCATGCAATTTTAAGCAACTTTCTAATTTACTCCTATTATCAAATTTTCTTCATTCTTTTGGTATCTTTATTTAACCCCTTAATGACAGAGGACTTACCAGGTACGTCATAGGAAAAACTTCCCTTAATGACAGTTGACGTACCTGGTACGTCCTCTGTTGTCTGAAGTGCTGGAAGCGATCCTGATCGCTTCCAGCTGCTTACAAGGGATTGTAGTGATGCCTCAATATTGAGGCATCACTGCAATCCCCCATTTAACATACCGATGCAGAAAGGGCCACTCTGTGGCCCCATCTGCATCGGCTAAGGATGTAAACAAAGTCGTTGGTGGGTGGGAGCAGCTTTTGGCACTATGTACCTTATTTGTGTTATTCCCCAATCGGACTCACATTGTTGGCAGTTTGCGCTGGGATCGCATTAGCGGCCGGTTGCGCGTGCGTGCGCGTGCACGCAAAATATGCTTGCAACTTGAAAAAAAAAAAGCATCAATGTAGATGCAGGGGATCTCCTTTCTTTAGTAAGGGATCTGGGAGGGGGAGGGATGTATATTATTTAGAGGGGCCAGCTACAATACAGAAAATAAATACTGCATATAAAAAAAGTAAAAAAAAAATATTTTGGGGGCAAATTGGGTACTGGCAGACAGCTGCCAGTACCCAAGATGGCGGCAAATAGATAGAGGGGGAGGGTTAGAGAGATGTATGGGGGGGATCAGGGAGGTTGTGGGGTAAGGGGGGATCCATCACTGCAGACTGTATGAAAAAATAAAATAAAAAAATTAAAAATATTTTTATTTCAGTACTGGCAGACTTTCTGCCAGTACTTAAGATGGCGGTGACAATTGTGAGGTGGGGGAGGGAAGAGAGCTGTTTGAGGGAGGTCAGGGGGGGGGGGGGGGTCAGGAGGTGGGATGTGTCAGGTGGGAGGCTGATCTCTACACTAAAGCTAAAAATTAACCCTACAAGCTACCTAATTAACCCCTTAACTGCTGGGCATATTACAAGTGTGGTGCGCAGCAGTATTTAATGACCTTATTATTAACAAAAAGCAACACCAAAGCCATATATGTCTGCTATTTCTGAACAAAGGGGATCCCAGAGAAGCATTTGCAACCATTTGTGCCATAATTGCACAAGCTGTTTGTAAATAATTTCAGTGAGAAACCTAAAATTGTGAAAAATTTTAGTTTTTTTTTTATTTGATCGTATTTGGCGGTGAAATGGTGGCATGAAATATACCAAAATGGGCCTAGATCAATGCTTTGGGATGTCTTCTAAATATAAATATATGCATGTCAAGGTATATTTTGGGATTCCTGAAAGATATCAGTGTTCCAATGTAACTAGCGCTAATTTTGAAAAAAAGTGGTTTGGAAATAGCAAAGTGCTACTTGTATTTATGGCCCTATAACTTGCAAAAAAAGCAAAGAACATGTAAACATTGGGTATTTCTAAACTCGGGACAAAATTTAGAAACTATTTAGAATGGGTGTATTTTGGTGGTTGTAGATGTGTAACAGATTTTGGTGGTCAAAGTTCGAAAAAGTGTGTTTTTTTCAATTTTTTCCTCATATTTTATATTTTTCTTTATAGTAAATTATAAGATATGATAAAAATAATGGTATCTTTAGAAAGTCCATTTAATGGCGAGAAAAATGGTATATAATATGTGTGGGTACAGTAAATGAGTAAGAGGAAAATTACAGCTAAACACAAACACTGCAGAAATGTAAAAATAGCCATTGTCATTAAGGGTAAGAAAATTGAAAAATGGTCCGGTCATTAAGGGGTTAAAATGCAAGAATGTAAGTTTAGATGCCGGCCTATTTGTGGTGAACAACCTGGGTTGTTCTTGCTGATTGGTGGATACAGTCACCCCCAATAAACAAGTGCTGTCCAGGTGTCTCAACCCAAAAAATAGCTTAGATGCCTTTTTCAAATAAAGATAGCAAGAGAATGAAGAAAAATTGATAATAGGAGTAAATTAGAAAGTTGCTTAAAATTGCATGCTCTATCTGAATAGCAAAAGAAAAAAATTGGGTTCAGTGTCTGTTTTTCCATCATCTTGTGGCGGTTTATTTTCTATGGGACATAGTTATACCCTGTGGGTTTTATGTATGCACTCTGAGTTTTTATATAAACCGTTGTTCATAAAGCTGATATAGTTCCAATATTTATTGCTGGACAATAGTACATAGCCTTTCCCCTATGGGGATAATTCATATGTTATTCAGTAGTTTGCATTTTCTCTACTGATACAATTAGTTTTTAATTAACTTATATAGAGCTATGAACTTTTTAAATTAAAGGGACATAATACTCATATGCTAAATCACTTGAAACTGATGCAGTATAACTGTAAAAAGCTGACAGGAAAATATCACCTGAGCATCTCTATGTAAAAAAGGAAGATATTTTACCTCACAATCTCCTCAGCTCACCAGAGTAAGTTCTCTGTAAAAAGTTATACTCAGCTGCTCCCAGCTGCAGGTAAAAAAAAACTAAAAAAAATGAAGAAATGAACAGCAGCCAATCAGCATCAGCAGTGCTGAGGTCATGAACTCTTACTGTGATCTCATGAGATTTGACTTAACTCTCATGAGATTTCATAGTAAGCTATCTTTACCTGATTGGTGAAATAATATGAGAGTGCACGAAGCTCATCCTTTCAGATGTCCCGGGACAGACACTAAAATGCTGCTTAGAAATCCTTTACAATGGGAGGTGGCTACTGAGGAACTTTTGAGTTAAAATATCTTTCTTTTTTACATAGAGATGTTAAGGTGATATTTTCTAATCAGCTTTTTACAGCTATACTGCATCACTTTCAAGTGTTTAAACATTTGGGTATTATGGCCCTTTAACGCTTTTAGTTCAGGTTTTCCCTGTTCATTATGTGTACTTTGCTGACAGCTAGTGGCCATGGTGATTACTTCACCCTGACAATTTTGCTCTTGCTATGTGCTTAAAGGGACATAAAAACCAATTTTCTTTCATGATTTAGATACAACTTTCTAATTTACTTCTATTATCAAATTTTCGTAGTTTTCTTGTTATCCTTTGTGGAAAAGCAGAAATGTGAGCTCAAGAGTGTGCACGTGTCTGCAGCACTATATAGCAGCAGTTTTGCAACAATGTTTTACATTATGCAAGAGAAAAGATACCAATGGCACTACCTAAATGTGGAGGACCAGAATTATAACCTAAGTTAAGCCCACTATATAAGGCTAGGTGTGGGTGCTATGTGTATGGGGAGAAACTTATTGTACGAGAAGAAGAAAGCATACACACAAAAAGCACTCCCTGATCCAATTTACGAAACAAATATCGCAGATAATAGTCACTTGAATAATCCAAGGATGGATTGGGAAAAAGGAAAAATTAAATGTAATTAAAAATTAACTTTTATTGGGGTCAAACGTTAAAATAGGAAAAACATTTAAAAACACACTTAAGTATCGACTGTAGTATAATAATATGATATGGCAGCTGTATAATTTATAATGTCATTTAAAGTTAATTTCACTCTGCAAGGATATCCCCAATTAACTGCAAGGTTAATCATGAAAGTGATAACTCACTTTTCAAATGTGGTACAATTATGAATGAAAGCGTGAGTGGGTAGCTGTATATCTATTGTACTTCCCTAATGTGCAAGATCAAAGCTAAGGGTTATACTGTAGGTCAGATTGTTAAGATATGTTTGCTAACAGAGCATATAGCATATATGTTATTCATTATTAGTTCACTTGTAAATCTAGGAGATGGAGGATTGTGACTCCCGTGAATAATGCTACTGGTACACCAAGTAGATATCGCTTAGCGCAGGGGTAAATAACAAATTAATATAAAAGGGTAGCAAGAGATATTACGTGATAAGTTATTGATGAATTTACGGTATCTATGTGTGATACTTCATCGATCCAACATAAAAGTCACTATATTATAAATAGTGTTGCTTATGAGTAAGGTGATAAAACTGAACTAAATACATGTGTAAGTAACGTTCATCAGACAGACTTATATATGCCTGCTGGTAATTGAGTTAGTTCACTGTATTTAGAAAGGTAATCCACTCAAAACAATTATGTGTTTAACTTTGCGGATCGGTATTAAATGGAAGGTACAATCTTTACTATTGTACTACCGTAATTGTAATACTCTTGAGATTTTAATTCACCCCTTAATTCGTTGACCAGTCTGGATGGAAATACAAAAGCATACTACCAAAGTTATTTATGTTGCAACGTTAGGTGTTATAGAAAGTGTTATATCACTCTCCTATTGTAAGTGTCCTAATAAAGTTGCTAGTAGTTGATAGAATATGGTTATAGCACTGGGATAAGATTTAATTGCAGCGCATCGTCACCGCAGAAAAATTCAATCTTTTTAGCAGATACCTGCATATAAATTAATTCAAGAGCAAGTAGCATGAGATCGTAGATGCGGCGTGATTGAATTGTGCCGTGTATGAGGCTTAATTTATAGTGTTAGGGAGCAAATAGTTATTCTCCTAGAATGGTTTACTAGTATTTAGACTTCAATAATCAAATCTCTATTACGGCTGAATATTATAATGAAGACAACGCCCCACTAGGCGTGTATTTATCTTGCAACCAATCAATGCCGAGTATGGTTTGTATAATGATATGCGTAACGCCACAATGGGCGTGTGTTAGTCTTTAGGCCACTCACTGCAGAGTAAGTTAATTATGTCAAAATATAGGTATATGAACTGTTGTAGGTGTATAAACTGTTACTATTGGATTAGTAAACTTTATATTTTATCTTGGTACATCCTCAATGTATTTGCGAATTAATTCACATATATCACGAGTATTCGCTAGTTATATGTAACAAGCTGGATGAACTAGTAATACACTAAGTGTTACATATAACTAGCGAATACTCGTGATATATGTGAATTAATTCGCAAATACATTGAGGACGTACCAAGATAAAATATAAAGTTTACTAATCCAATAGTAACAGTTTATACACCTACAACAGTTCATATACCTATATTTTGACATAATTAACTTACTCTGCAGTGAGTGGCCTAAAGACTAACACACGCCCATTGTGGCGTTACGCCTAGTGAGGCGTTGTCTTCATTATAATATTCAGCTGTAATAGAGATTTGATTATTGAAGTCTAAATCCTAGTATACCATTCTAGGAGAATAACTGTATTTGCTCCCTAACACTATAAATTAAGCCTCATACACGGCACAATTCAATCACGCCGCATCTACGATCTCATGCTACTTGCTCTTGAATTAATTTATATGCAGGTATCTGCTAAAAAGATTAAATTTTTCTGCGGTGACGATGCGCTGCAATTAAATCTTATCCCAGTGCTATAACCATATTCTATCAACTACTAGCAACTTTATTAGGACACTTACAATAGGAGAGTGATATAACACTTTCTATAACGCCTAACATTGCAACATAAATAACTTTGGTAGTATGCTTTTGTATTTCCATCCAGACTGGTCAACGAATTAAGGGGTGAATTAAAATCTCAAGAGTATTACAATTACGGTAGTACAATAGTAAAGATTGTACCTTCCATTTAATACTGATCCGCAAAGTTAAACACATAATTGTTTTGAGTAGATTACCTTTCTAAATACAGTGAACTAACTCAATTACCAGCAGGCATATATAAGTCTGTCTGATGAACGTTACTTACACATGTATTTAGTTCAGTTTTATCACCTTACTCATAAGCAACACTATTTATAATATAGTGACTTTTATGTTGGATTGATGAAGTATCACACATAAGATACCGTAAATTCATCGATAACTTATCACGTAATATCTCTTGCTACCCTTTTATATTAATTTGTTATTTACCCCTGCGCTAAGCGATATCTACTTGGTGTACCAGTAGCATTATTCACGGGAGTCACAATCCTCCATCTCCTAGATTTACAAGTGAACTAATAATGAATAACATATATGCTATATGCTCTGTTAGCAAACATATCTTAACAATCTGACCTACTGTGTAACCCTTAGCTTTGATCTTGCACATTAGGGAAGTACAATAGATATACAGCTACCCACTCACGCTTTCATTCATAACTGTACCACATTTGAAAAGTGAGTTATCACTTTCATGATTAACCTTGCAGTTAATTGGGGATATCCTTGCAGAGTGACATTAACTTTAAATGACATTATAAATTATACAGCTGCCATATCATATTATTATACTACAGTCGATACTTAAGTGTGTTTTTAAATGTTTTTCCTATTTTAACGTTTGACCCCAATAAAAGTTAATTTTTAATTACATTTAATTTTTCCTTTTTCCCAATCCATCCTTGGATTATTCAAGTGACTATTATCTGCAATATTTGTTTCGCAAATTGGATCAGGGAGTGCTTTTTGTGTGTATGCTTTCTTCTTCTCGTACAATAATGTTTTACATTAGCAGGGGCACTAGGTGGCAGCACTATTTCCTGTTGTGTAGTGCTTCAGACATGTGCACGCTACCTAACTAGGTATCTCTTCATCAAAGAATAACATGAGAATGAAAAAAAAATGATAATAGAAGTAAATTGGAAACTTTTTAAAAAGTGTGTCCTCTATCTGAATCATGAAAAATGTTTTGGGTTTAATGCCCCTTTAAGTTTATGCTTTCTTTTGTTTGTTTTTTTTGTTTGTTTTTTACAAAACATGTGCATATCTGAAGTTTATCATTACCCTTGTGTAATTATTATAATTGACAAGTTCTCAATCTTGGGCTGTTTGACAGCATTATCATGTCTGTTCCACAAACTCATATTGGGTATTTTATCTGGAATTTTTACTTTCATTCCACTGGGTACTTATTTTCCTGACTCAGTTTTGTGTTGGCTCATGTCTGTCAATTTTGAGACGCCAGGTGGTCTTGAACCATTCTAGCCCCTTTTTACATATGCCCCCTTTTGTGACACTGTGGGCTCGATTTATCAAGCCTCTACGGCTGCAAGTTCTCTCAAGAACTTGCTCGCCATGATTTATCAAGCAGCGGTCACCAGACCGCTACTTCCCTAACATCTTCGCCACCTCTATTGTGGCGAAATTCAATCTCCTCGGTTGAGTCCGACCAAGGAGATTAACAGCTCCTGCCCACGCGTGATTGGCTGTGTGCGGGCAGGGGGCGGGATTGCACGCGAGCACAAAATTGCGCTTGTGTGCAATGTTAATTACCTGCGGGTTATTTCGCCCTGCCACAGGCGAGCTGAGGCGTATGCCTCAGCGTTGATAAATCTAGCCCTGTGTATCTCTTAGTGGATTTGCCAGCTGATAAATCCTTCTGTGGGGGTTCTTTAGCATTTCTATGCTATAACAGATTGTTGTTGTGGGATAAGATTAGCTATATTTGCCTTTTAACCAATTGTTTGGTTCCTGAGCACAGGGTATGTTTACTCCGACTTAGGTTTTAATCTGCTGGTCTAGCTCAGAAGAAGCCATCCTACGACATTAGTCGGCATGAAGAGACGGCCTCCAATCTGTGATCGGATCAAGTAGGTGGTAGACCTTACTACTTTTTAGTCACCTGGATTCAAAACATGTTTTTTTCCCCAAGGGACCAGGATGGGGTTCAAGTATTGTTCCGTGTGTCAGATTTTTTTCTGTCTAGACTCTCCCAATCCAGTGAAGGAACAACCTTCTGAGGTATGTAGTTGACCTCTCCTCTCTTGGAGTGATTCACAGCCCCTCTCAGTGCAAGGTATTGAATTTGATTTAAACCTTTTCTTGGTTCCCAAAAATTTGGAAAATCTCACCTGGAATCTTTTTTTCTTTGCACCCACGGGTGGAAGATAAATCTGGACTAGAGTTCCCTGTTTCCCAATAGCAGGGTTTGTTTTTTGGGGACAATCATAGATTCTTTTTCCATGATCTTCCTAATGGATCTAAGCCGATCCAAACTTCTCTCTGCCTGTCTCTCCTTTCAACCCCCTTCAATGTCCTTCAGTGGTGCAGTGCATGGAGGTTATTGGTCTCATGGTGGCCACCATGGACATTATTCCGTTTGCTCACTTTCATCTGAGACCTCTTCAACTATGTATGCTCTGACAATGGAACAGCGATCATTCAGATCTATCTCAGCGGATTGTCCTGGACAGCCTCACAAAAGAATCTCTCTCGGTGGCTCTGTCAGGATTATCTGTCCAAGGCTTGTGATTTTTGAGACTGTTGGCGATTGTGTCTACAGATGCGAGCTTACTGTGCTAGGTGGGGGGCAGTTTGTGGTCCCTTTAAAGTTTAGGGATCCTGGTTGCCAGAGGAGTCCGTCCTTCCCATAAACATTCTGGAGTTGAGAGCAATATTCAATGCTCTGAAAGCGTGACCTCAACTCTGTTCTGTCCGGTTTATCAGATTCAATCGGACAACATAACATCTGTGGCCTATATCAACCATCAGGGAGGAACAAGGAGTTTCCTGGCTATGAAGTAAGTCTCTTGCATCCTTCAGTGGGCAGTCTCACAATTGTCACATTTCGGCCATTTATATCCCAGGAGTAGACAATTGTGAAGCGGACTATCTGAGCAGACAGATGTTCCTCCCAGGGCAGTGGGCTCTTCATCTGGATGTGTTCTCCGAGATAACTCTCAGGTGGGGTGTTCCGGAGATAGACCACATGGCTTCCCGTCTCAATACCAAGCTGCCCAGATACGGGTCCAGATCAAGGTACCCTCAGGCAGTGTTGTTGAACGCGTTAGAGGTTCCTTGGGAGTTTAGTCTGATATATCTGTTCCCACCATTTGCCCTTCTCCCGAGGGTCATATTTCACATCAAGCATGAGCGGGGCCTCTGTGATCCTAATTTCTCCAGTTTGGCATCGCAGGACTTGGTTCGCAGATCTGTTCAAGATGTCATCCTCCCTTCCGTTGAGGTTGCCTCTCAGGACGGACCTTCTACTTCAAGGTCCGTGCCTTCATCAAAATCTAGCTTCTCTGAGGCTGACTGCGTAGAGATTGAAAACTTAGTCCTTTCTAACAGAGGTTTTTTCAGATAGGGTCTTTGACACACTGATCCAGGCTCGTAAGCCTGTGACTTGTCGGATATATCATACGGTCTGGTGCACCTATCTCTCCTGGTGCGAGTCTCCAGGCTTCCCTTTGCACAAGGTGAGAGTTCCTCAAATTCTGTTTTATCCAAGAGGGTTTGGAGAGAGGGTTGTCAGCTAGTTGCCTAAAGGGACAGATCTGTCCTTTTTGGTTTTGTTACACAAGAAGTTATCTAATCTTCTGGATGTTCAGGCCCTGGTTAGAATCAGGCCTTGGTTTTGATCTGTTGCTCCTCCTTGGAGACTTTATCTGGTTCTTCAACAGGCTCCATTTGAACCTATCCGTTCTGTTGATATTAATCTTTTTTTCTTGGAAAGTTTTTTGTTTTTGTTGACTATTCTTCTGCTCATAAAGTTTCAGAACATCTGCCTTACAGTGTCCCTCCCCTTTTTTCTTATTTTCCACACATATAAGGTTGTTCTTCGTACCAAATTGGGATATCTTCCCAAGGTGGTCTCTGACCGCAATTGCAATCAGGAGATCATAGTGCCTTCTTTTTTCTCCTAACCTTTCTTCTCAGAAGGGACATTTGCTACACAACCTGGATATGGTGCGTGCCTTGAAGTTCTTTCTCCAGGCTACCAAGGATTTTAGGCCGCCTTCTTCCTTGTTTGTAGTGTACGCCGGTAGGCGCTAGGGTCAAAAAGCCACTGCAACTGCTCTTTCCTTTTGGTTGAGGAGTGTCATTCGTTTGGCTTATAAAGAAGCTGGTCAACAGCCTTCTGAGAGGATAACGGCTCACTCAACCATGCTGTGTCTTCTTTTTGGGCTTTTAAGAACGAAGCATCCATGGATCAAATCTGTAAGGCGGCTACTTGGTCCCTTTTGCATACTTTTTCTACATTTTGCATGTTTGATGGTTTTTGCCTTAGCTGAGGCTTTTTTTGGGAGAAAAGTGTTTTAAACAGTGGTGTCTTTAGTTCTCCCTCCATGTCCATTCTGTGTCCTCTCTGGCTTGGGTACTGGTTTCCCAGCAGTAATGAATGGAATCATGGACTCTCTATGCCATTGTAAAGAAAACAATATTTATGCTTACCTGATAAAAAAAATTTCTTTACTAGCATGGAGAGTCCACGACTCGCCCCTATTTATTTTTCAGGTGGCGTTTTTTCCTAATCTGCCACCTATATACCCCTAGTGTTTCTCCTACTTTTTCCTTATTCCCTTGGCTGAATGACTGAGGGAGTATGGGAAGTGGGAGGGATACTTAATCTTTGGCTGGGTTGTCTGTACCTCCTCCTGGTGGCCAGGTGTTAAATTTCCCAACAGTAATGAATGGAATCGTGGACACTCCATGCCAGGAAAGAAAATTGTTTTTCTACGGGAAGCAGGCATCCTGCCAGCTGGGTAAACATGGTAGAGTGGATGATGTCGGGTACATACTAGCACTCACACATAGCTCACATAGCCCACAGGCTGTCAGTAGATTCCGCATGTATTCATAGTCAGGGGACACACTGTTTCACAGCCGTTACACAGAGCAATAGGATAAGCACCTATTATGGTTTATTTTGTTGAGCTTTATTGAATTACAGTATCTCTTTTAAGCACAGATTTTTCTTTAATCCATGGAGCAGCATTTTTTAGTTATGTCATTGGCACTAGCACAGGGGATGTATTTCAAACCATTAATAGTGAGGATTAAGTTGATTTGAAACCAGTAACAGCACCCTCCTCCCAGTTCCTTCGCTGACTACAGTGGCCGTTTTTAAGCCTGTCTGCTTCTGCGTTGCACTTCCAGCTTATATCTTCTGTGCTGCAGGAGGAGTGGTGAGAAATTCTTTCCATAGCAAGAACTTTATATTACTTGTTTTACTGTATATAAACCTAAAGTGGTGATCAACATTTATTTTGGCTCAATTCATAGGTGCATTTCAGCATATTTTATGACAACCCTAGGGTTACTTTGTCCTACTGTATACTCTGTGTCTTGATTGTGTAACTTCAGACCATTTACCATTTAAAGTTAAATGTGTTCTTTGCAGTTTTGTTTTGGTGTATCCTGTTTAATTATGTCACTCTTGTATGGCGCATAAAGCTTCTTCTAGTCAGGGCACTTCTAGACAGTGGAGGCTCCTCCATATGTGCACTGTCGGACGTGAACCCCCAGGGGGCAGAGGAGTGGGAAAAAAATGAGCAGAAAAAAAATAAAAAATGAGAAAATGAAAAATTTTATTTTTATTTTTTATGTATATTATTTTATATTGTATTTATTAATAATGTATTATTTGTCCTGTGTCTGTGCAGTGTATACTATCATCATGATGCCAGCTTAAGCTGCTTAGCTATATATATATATATATATATATCATCATCATATTTTCATTATTTTAGTTGGTACAGTAATTTATCAGGCAGGAGCTAGGACTGGGTGGACTTCAGTGTGTGCTGACGTCACACCACCACGGCGCTCGTCGCACTGCTGCCTGAGGGGGCTGAGAGAGGCTGAGTCTGTGAGTCATAGATTGACAGTCAGGCTCCAGTCTCCACCCCCTACTCGCACGTGCGGTAAGGAGCTCTATATGCCTTCACAGGGATCGCAATGTATTCACTGTGCAGGCGTAGCTCCTCCCCAGCCTCATGCCTATAGAGGCATAATCGCACAGGCTGAACTGTGCGGTCGTTCAGCCTGTGCTCTGTCTCCTCCCCCAGCCTCTTGATCCGGGCTGTGTGATAGGCTGAGAGGGCTCCCTGGCTCACGTGATGGTCCCCATGAGGCTCCTCCCAGCTCAACAGCGCGAAAATCTTTGTGGAGATAGCTGTTGAGCTGAGAGGAGGCGTTTTGCATAGCTCTGTGCAAAAATCTTTTAACTTTAAAAAACGAATTTGTTTTGCTGCCTGCTGGCAGCCATCAACACAGTCATATTTGCTGCTGCTGAGCTGCAGTGTGCAAATAGCCTTAGGCTAATAGACAGTGAGTTAGTTAGTTAGCCATTATTACATTTAGCTTAGCAATAGAGTTTAGAACTTAACTTTAGATTCACAGTCACTAACTGCTAGTATTCTATTATCTATATAGTAGAACATAGTTACTAATTAAAATTTATACTACTATATTATATTAGTTCAGTAAGTTGTTTGACAGTTTGTGGTCAGATATTTTAATGATTTTTGCTGCAGGCCTGCAGTTTTTTATATAGAGTAACTGAATGAGTTGAGTCTTGAACTTCTAGTGTTGAAGAAAAAAATATCTTTTTTTTTTTTCTACTTGTCATTTAAACAACAGATACAGTCTGAGTCTGAGGTTGCTTTTTTAGATAGAGTAACTTGAGTTGAGTCTTGAACTTGAACTAGTGTTTAAAAAAAAAAAACATTTTTATTTTTCTACTTGTAATTTAAACAACAGATACAGTCTGAGTCTGAGATTAGCAAGCTTAGTAGTATACTGGACTTTTAGGGAGTTCTTTAACAATTTAGTTCAACTTCTAGTTGATATTTTCTAATAGCTGCAGAGCAGCAGAGCTACCTACCTACAAGTTATATATTAGATAACAACCGCCGAACTATTAAACTATTACTTCAAGTTTGAGTTGTATATTTTCTAACAGCTGCAGAGCTACCTACCTGCTACCTACAAGTTATATATTACATAACAACCGCCAAAATATTAAACTATTACTTCAAGTTGAGTTGTATATTTTCTAACAGCTGCAGAGCTACCTACCTGCTACCTACAAGTTATATATTACATAACAACCGCCAAAATATTAAACTATTACTTCAAGTTGAGTTGTATATTTTCTAACAGCTGCAGAGCTACCTACCTGCTACCTACAAGTTATATATTACATAACAACCGCCAAACTATTAAACTATTACTTCCAGTTGAGTTGTATATTTTCTAACAGCTGCAGAGCTACCTACCTGCTACCTACAAGTTATATATTACATAACAACCGCCAAAATATTAAACTATTACTTCAAGTTGAGTTGTATATTTCTCCAACATTGGTGTGTCCGGTCCACGGCGTCATCCTTACTTGTGGGAATATTCTCTTCCCCAACAGGAAATGGCAAAGAGCACAGCAAAAGCTGCCCATATAGCCCCTCCTCGGGCTCCGCCCCACAGTCATTCTCTTTGCCGCTCTGAACAAGTGGCATCTCCATGGAGATGGTGAAGAGTATGTGGTGTTTAGTTGTAGTTTTTTATTCTTCTATCAAGAGTTTGTTATTTTAAAATAGTGCCGGTTTGTACTATTTACTCTAAAACAGAAAAGGATGAAGAGTTCTGTTTAAAAGAGGAGTATGATTTTAGCAGCAGTAACTAAAATCAATTGCTGTTCCCACGCAGGACTGTTGAGCCCAGAGAACTTCAGTTGGGGGGAACAGTTTGCAGACTTTTCTGCTTAAGGTATGACTAGTCCAATTCTAACAAGACTGTGTAATGCTAGAAGACTGTCATTTTCCCTCTTTGGGATCGGTAAGCCATTTTCTTAGACTCATAACAGAATGAAGGCTTATTAATGGGCTATATACTGGTTGACACTCTTGTGGGCTAAATCGATTGCTTTATTCAATATTTATATGAGGTTTAAAGTGTTTTTCTAAAACCTGTGATTTGGGGAACGTTTTTAGGCGCCAGGCAATAGTTTAGACACCTTCCCAGTCAGGAAGGGCCTTTCACTCTAGTAGGCAGAGCCTCATTTTCGCGCCATAATTGCGCAGTTTCTTTTGCATGCAGTACAGGCAGCTTCATGTGAGAGGGTCTGGTGGCCATCAAAAACGTTCCTGGAAGGCTTATTTTGGTATCGTATAACCCCCAAGGACAGGTGAAGTCGCAGCAAACGCTGTGGCTGGGACTGTAGTGATTTTAAAGTTGTTAATTGATTAAACAGCTCCGGTTTCCTCATTTAAGGGGTTACAATCTTGTAAATTGGGGTGCAATACTTTTAAGGCATTAAGACACTAGGGTGCAAATTTGGTAAAGATCGGATATTTCTTTCATAGTTTTTCACATATGCAGAAATAAAGTGTGCTCTGTTTAAAATTTAAAGAGACAGTAAAGGTTTTGTTTAAAAATGGTTTTATTGCATTAATAGCCTGTATAAGCCTGTCTAACATGTCTGTACCTTCAGATAGATCGTGTTCTGTATGTATGGAGGCCAAGGTGGTTCCCCCTTCAAATGTATGTGATAATTGTGCCATGGCGTCCAGACAAAGTAAGGACAGTACTGTCACATTTAATAAGGTTGCCCAAGATGATTCATCAAATGAAGGTAGTGGGGATAGTTCTTCATCCTCTCCTTCTGTGTCAATACCAGTTATGCCCGCGCAGGCGATTCCTAGTACATCTAGCGCGCCAATGCTTGTTACTATGCAACAATTAACGGCTGTAATGGATAATTCTATAGCTAATATTTTATCCAAAATGCCAGCATTTCAAAGAAAGCGTGATTGCTCAGTTTTAAATACAGTAGAGCAAGAGTGCGCTGACGATAATTTATCTGTCATACCCTCACACCAGTGAGAATTGGCAGTGAGGGAGGGTTTGTCGGAGGGAGAAATTTCTGAATCAGGAAGAATTTCTCAACAGGCAGAACCTGATGTTGTGACGTTTAAATTTAAGTTAGAGCATCTCCGCGCATTACTTAAGGAGGTACTAACTACGCTGGATGATTGTGACTCTTTAGTCATCCCAGAAAAATTGTGCAAAATGGACAAATTCCTAGAGGTCCCGGTGCACCCTGATACCTTTCCGATACCTAAAAGGGTGGCGGACATAGTGACTAAGGAGTGGGAGAAACCAGGCATACCTTTTGTCCCACCTCCTATATTTAAGAAAATGTTCCCCATGGTCGACCCAAGGAAGGACGCATGGCAAACAGTCCCTAAGGTTGAGGGGGCAGTTTCTACGCTAGCCAAACGCACGACTATTCCCATTGAGGACAATTGTGCTTTCAAAGATCCTATGGATAAAAAATTGGAGGGTTTGCTTAAAAAGATTTTTGTTCAGCAAGGTTTCCTCCTCCAACCAATTTCGTGCATTATTCCTGTCACTACGGCGGCGTGTTTTTGGTTCGATGAACTAGAAAAGTCGCTCAATAAGGAGACTCCATATGAGGAAGTCATGGACAGAATTCACGCACTTAAGTTAGCTAATTCCTTTATTTTAGATGCCGCTTTGCAATTGGCGAGGTTAGCAGCGAAAAATTCAGGGTTTGCAATTGTGGCACGCAGAGCGCTCTGGCTAAAGTCTTGGTCGGCGTATGTATCTTCCAAGACAAAATTGCTTAATATTCCTTTCAAAGGTAAGACCCTTTTTGGGCCAGAATTGAAGGAAATTATTTCAGACATCACTGGGGGAAAGGCCCATGCCCTCCCACAGGATAGGCCTTTTAAGGCTAAGAATAAGTCCAATTTTCGTTGCTTTCGTAACTTCAGGAACGGACCGTCTCCTAACTCTGCAGCCTCTAGACAAGAGGGTAACGCTTCCCAGGCTAAGCCAGCTTGGAAACCAATGCAAGGCTGGAACAAGGGTAAACAGGCCAAGAAGCCTGCTGCTGCTACCAAGACAGCATGAAGGGGTAGCCCCCGATCCGGGAACGGATCTAGTAGGGGGCAGACTCTCTCTCTTTGCTCAGGCTTGGGCAAGAGATGTTCCGGATCCCTGGGCACTAGAAATAGTCTCTCAGGGTTATCTTCTAGAATTCAAGGAACTTCCTCCAAGGGGAAGGTTCCACATGTCTCGCTTATCTTCAGACCAGATAAAGAGACAAGCATTCTTACATTGCGTAGGAGACCTGTTAAAGATGGGAGTGATACACCCAGTTCCAACAGCGGAACAAGGTCAGGGGTTTTACTCAAACCTGTTTGTAGTTCCCAAAAAAGAGGGAACTTTCAGACCAATTCTGGATTTGAAAATTCTAAACAAATTTCTCAGAGTTCCATCGTTCAAAATGGAAACCATTCGAACAATTTTACCAACAATCCAGGAGGGTCAATATATGACTACCGTGGATTTAAAGGATGCGTACCTGCATATTCCTATCCACAAAGATCATCATCAGTTCCTAAGGTTCGCCTTTCTGGACAAACATTACCAGTTCGTGGCTCTTCCGTTCGGTTTAGCCACTGCTCCCAGAATTTTCACAAAGGTCCCTTCTAGCGGTTCTAAGATCGAGGGGCATTGCAGTGGCACCTTATCTAGACGACATTCTAATTCAAGCGTCGTCTCTTTCCAAGGCAAAGGCTCATACAGACATTGTTCTAGCCTTTCTCAGATCTCACGGGTGGAAGGTGAACATAGAAAAGAGTTCCCTGTCTCCGTCAACAAGAGTTCCCTTTTTGGGAACAATCATAGATTCTTTAGAAATGAAGATCTTCCTGACAGAGGTCAGAAAGTCAAAGCTTATAAACGCTTGTCAAGTTCTTCACTCTATTCTGCAGCCTTCCATAGCTCAGTGCATGGAAGTAGTGGGGTTGATGGTTGCAGCAATGGACATAGTTCCTTTTGCTCGAATTCATCTAAGACCATTACAACTGTGCATGCTCAATCAGTGGAATGGGGACTATGCAGACTTGTCTCCCCAGATTCAAGTAGACAAGGTAACCAGAGAATCACTCCGTTGGTGGATGACTCAGAATCACCTGTCCCAGGGAATGAGTTTCCGCAGACCAGAGTGGATCATTGTCACAACCGACGCCAGTCTATTGGGCTGGGGCGCGGTCTGGGACTCCCTGAAAGCTCAGGGTCTATGGTCTCGGGAGGAGTCCCTTCTTCCAATAAACATCCTGGAACTGAGAGCGATATTCAATGCGCTCCAGGCTTGGCCTCAACTAGCGAAGGCCGGATTCATAAGATTCCAGTCGGACAACATGACGACTGTAGCTTACATCAACCATCAGGGAGGAACAAAGAGTTCCTTGGCGATGAGAGAGGTATCCAAGATCATCAAATGGGCGGAGGATCACTCCTGCCACCTATCTGCAATTCACATCCCAGGAGTAGACAACTCGTCAGACTTTCCATCCGGGGGAGTGGGAACTCCACCTGGAGGTCTTTGCCCAGTTAACCCAATTATGGGGCATTCCAGACATGGATCTGATGGCGTCCCGTCAAAACTTCAAGGTTCCTTGCTACGGGTCCAGATCCAGGGATCCCAAGGCGACTCTAGTGGATGCATTAGTGGCGCCTTGGTCGTTCAACCTAGCTTATGTGTTTCCACCGTTTCCTCTCCTTCCCAGGCTCGTAACCAGGATCAAACAGGAGAAGGCATTGGTGATTCTGATAGCTCCTGCGTGGCCACGCAGGACTTGGTATGCAGACCTGGTGAATATGTCATTGGCTCCACCATGGAAGCTACCTTTGAGACAGGATCTTCTAGTACAAGGTCCATTCGAACATCCAAATCTAGTTTCTCTACAGCTGACTGCTTGGAGATTGAACGCTTGATTTTATCCAAGCCTGGGTTTTCAAATTCAGTGATAGATACTCTGGTCCAAGCCAGAAAACCTGTGACTAGAAAGATTTACCATAAAATATGGAAAAAATATATCTGTTGGTGTGAATCCAAGGGATTCTCCTGGAGTAAGATTAAAATTCCTAAGATTCTTTACTTTCTCCAAGAGGGTTTGGATAAAGGGTTGTCAGCGAGTTCTCTAAAAGGACAGATTTCTGCTTTATCTGTTTTGTTACACAAATGCCTGGCAGCTGTGCCAGATGTACAAGCTTTTGTACAGGCCTTGGTCAGAATCAAGCCTGTTTACAGACCCATGACTCCTCCGTGGAGTCTAAATTTAGTTCTTTCAGTTCTTCAAGGGGTTCCGTTTGAACCTTTACATTCCATAGATATCAAGTTACTATCGTGGAAAGTTCTGTTTTTGGTTGCTATTTCTTCTGCTAGAAGAGTTTCCGAATTATCTGCTCTGCAGTGTGAGCCACCCTATCTGGTGTTCCATTCAGATAAGGTCGTTTTGCGTACCAAGCCTGGTTTCCTTCCAAAAGTTGTTTCCAACAAGAATATTGACCAGGAAATAGTTGTTCCTTCTCTGTGTCCGAATCCAGTTTCAAAGAAGGAACGTTTGTTACACAATTTGGATGTAGTCCGTGCTTTAAAGTTCTATCTAGATGCAACAAAGGATTTTAGACAAACCTCATCTTTGTTTGTTGTTTACTCTGGTAAGAGGAGAGGACAAAAAGCTACTGCTACCTCTCTTTCTTTCTGGCTGAAAAGCATTATCCGATTGGCTTACGAGACTGCCGGACAGCAGCCTCCTGAACGAATCACAGCTCACTCCACTAGGGCTGTGGCTTCCACATGGGCCTTCAAGAATGAGGCTTCTGTTGACCAGATATGTAAGGCAGCGACTTGGTCTTCTCTGCACACTTTTGCCAAATTTTACAAATTTGATACTTATGCTTCTTCGGAGGCTATTTTTGGGAGAAAGGTTTTGCAAGCCGTGGTGCCTTCTGTTTAGGTAACCTGATTTGCTCCCTCCCTTCATCCGTGTCCTAAAGCTTTGGTATTGGTTCCCACAAGTAAGGATGACGCCGTGGACCGGACACACCAATGTTGGAGAAAACAGAATTTATGCTTACCTGATAAATTTCTTTCTCCAACGGTGTGTCCGGTCCACGGCCCGCCCTGTTTTTTTAATCAGGTTTGAAAAATTTCTTTCTCTATACACTACAGTCACCACGGCACCCTATAGTTTCTCCTTTTTTTCTCCTAACCGTCGGTCGAATGACTGGGGGGCGGAGCCCGAGGAGGGGCTATATGGGCAGCTTTTGCTGTGCTCTTTGCCATTTCCTGTTGGGGAAGAGAATATTCCCACAAGTAAAGATGACGCCGTGGACCGGACACACCGTTGGAGAAAGAAATTTATCAGGTAAGCATAAATTCTGTTTTTATAACAGCTGCAGAGCTACCTACCTACAAGTTATATATTAGATAACAACCGCCAAAATATTAAACTATAACTTCAAGTTGAGTTGTATATTTTCTAACAGCTGCAGAGCTACCTACCTGCTACCTACAAGTTATATATTACATAACAACTGCCAAAATATTAAACTATTACTTCAAGTTGAGTTGTATATTTTCTAACAGCTGCAGAGCTACCTACCTACAAGTTATATATATAATATTACATAACAACCGCCAAAATATTAAACTATTACTTCAAGTTGAGTTGTATATTTTCTAACAGCTTCAGAGCTACCTACCTGCTACCTACAAGTTATATATTACATATCAACCGCCAAAATATTAAACTATTACTTCAAGTTGAGTTGTATATTTTATAACAGCTGCAGAGCCACCTACCTACAAGTTATATATATAATATTAGATAACAACCGCCAAAATATTAAACTATTACTTCAAGTTGAGTTGTATATTTTCTAACAGCTGCAGAGCTACCTACCTGCTACCTACAAGTTATATATTACATAACAACCGCCAAAATATTAAACTATTACTTCAAGTTGAGTTGTAGGTAGGTAGCTCTGCAGCTGTTAGAAAATATACAACTCAACTTGAAGTAATAGTTTAATATTTTGGCGGTTGTTATGTAATATATAACTTGTAGGTAGCAGGTAGGTAGCTCTGCAGCTGTTAGAAAATATACAACTCAACTTGAAGTAATAGTTTAATAGTTTGGCGGTTGTTATCTAATATATAACTTGTAGGTAGGTAGCTCTGCAGCTGTTAGACAATATACAACTCAACTTGAAGTAATAGTTTAATATTTTGGCGGTTGTTATGTAATATATAACTTGTAGGTAGCAGGGAGGTAGCTCTGCAGCTGTTAGAAAATATTCAACTCAACTTGAAGTAATAGTTTAATATTTTGGCGGATGTTATCTAATATTATATATATATAACTTGTAGGTAGGTGGCTCTGCAGCTGTTATAAAATATATAACTCAACTTGAAGTAATAGTTTAATATTTTGGCGGTTGTTATGTAATATATAACTTGTAGGTAGCAAGGAGGTAGCTCTGCAGCTGTTAGAAAATATTCAACTCAACTTGAAGTAATAGTTTAATATTTTGGCGGTTGTTATGTAATATATAACTTGTAGGTAGCTCTGCAGCTGTTAGAAAATATACAAGTTATATATTAGATAAGAGCAAAGGACTGTTCTTTGTGTGTAAACTATCAGTGAAGATGGCACTTAGTAAAATTAGTGTGTCTGAGCTAAAGCAATTACATTTTTCAACGTTGCCCATTGATTGAAAAATTTAAATTAAAATGCTCAGGCCAACACCTATGCTTAACCTTACCCAGGTGACAAAATGTAAAACTAGAGATTACAAAAGAGAATTCAAACCCGAGGTATATGATAAATATCCATGGATTTGTGGTTGTGAATTATCTAACAGGGTCTTTTGTTTTTATTGTCTCCTGTTTGCAAAACAAAGTGGGGATTCAAGCTGGGTGAGTTATGGTGTCGCCGATTTATCACATTTAAGTCAAAAAACAAATAAACATAATTGCTCCCAATCACATTTAAACTCCACATTAGAGTTTAATTTGCTAGGAAGGGTTGATATTCGACAACAACTTGACAGTGCATATCGTTTGAATATTAAAAAAACATAATGAGCAAGTAACGAAAAATCGCTATGTTCTTTCCAAAATAATTAATTGCATTTTCAGAGGTCTTATAAACTTCTCAGCAGAGCTTGATGCATCTCTAAAAGAACATCTCGCTAGTGCCACTGTTTTTAAAGGAACGTCAAAAGAAATTCAAAACGATTTATTAGACTGTATGCTCACTGTTTGCCAGAACCAAATAAAGAAGGAAATCTCAAATGCAAGTTTTGTAGCAGTGATAGCAGATGAAACTACTGATGTTTCATCTGCCTTCCAATTGGTTGTTGTTTTTAGATACATTATAGGTAACGGACAACCGGTTGAGAGATTCTGGGAATTCACTAATCCAGCTGGACATGATGCAGAATCTTTAGCTACGTGTATTCAAGCTACTTTGGAAAAAGTTATAGACAACCCAGAGAAACTGATATCGCAGAGTTACGACGGTGCAAGCGTGGTGAGTGGTCAGCATGCAGGTGTTCAGGCTGTAATTAAACGTACCTACAAGAATGCACATTTTGTGCATTGCTACGCACATCAGCTCAATTTAATTGTCAGCCAACCAAGTAGTCAAAATCAACAAGTTCGAGTATTTTTTTCAAATCTAAGTGACATTACTAACTTTTTTAGTAACTCACCACAAAGGATAGCTATTCTAGATGAAACTGTTAGAAGAAGGATACCTCATGGTTCAGCCACCAGGTGGAATTTCAAGAGTCGAACCGTCAATACAGTTTTTGAAAACAGGGAACAGTTAATTGAATGCATGGAAAAAATAGAGTCAACATCGAAAAAAGAAATAGCTATAAATCAAGCAGGGGCTATTCGGCGTATGTTACAAGACTCGGTATTCGTATTTTGGCTTACAGTTTTTCACAATATTATGCCACATGTAGATGTGTTATACAACCAACTTCAGAAAACACAAACAGATGCGGCACTTATTAGAAAACATATTAACACTTTCCAGCAGACAATGGAAAACGAAAGGAATAGAATGGACAACAGTGACCATGACGATATCAGAAACAGAGGAAACATCTAGGAAAAGGAAGAGAGAAAATATTCACATTGCTCAGACTGTGGCAGCTAAAGAGATATGCGATGTTATCACAAATCAAGTAAAAGATAGATTTTCTTTTATAACTCACTACTCGGCTGTTTCTCTCCTCCAAGCGGAAAAATTTGCGGATTACGAGAAAATTTTTCCAAATCAGCTTCTTGACCAAACATCAGCTGTTTATCACACATTACAGAAAGATTGCCTGAAAACTGAACTAGGAGTAATTTACAGAAGACCAGATTTCAGAAATATGAATGGTGCCATTAGTCTTCTACAGTTTGTAATTGAAAATAACTTGGACAGTACTTTCTCGGAGACCTACAAACTGTTGCAAATTATTTCAACTATTCCTGTGACAACTGCTGAGGCTGAGAGATGTTTCTCAACTTTAAAACGAGTTAAGACATTTCTAAGGAGCACCATGACTGAGGAAAGACTGACCTCTCTAGCCATGCTGACAATTGAAAAACAATTGATAAATGACATTCCTAAATTCAACGAAAATGTTATTGATTTATTTGCCTCAAAAAAAGACAGGCGGATTGACTTGATTTACAAAACGTGTACTTGAGTTATAAACATTGTTTTAATGTTTACCTTTGCAGTTAATTATTAAGCACTAGTGTAATAGAAAAAAAATCTTCTTTTGTACTTGAAAGTAAAATGTTGGTGTATTTATCTTCATGTTGCCAAGGCCTTTGGTTGCATTGCCTAATATCGAACACTGGGTCAGGGGCAACAGTCATTGAAATGTGGTTGTATTTCTCTATAAAGTGGAAGGTTCTTTAAATCCAGGAATATATATGTTTTCATAAATGTACATTCAATATTCTTATTATTTTGCAGCTTTAATTAATCATTTGGTTAATATATATATATATATATATATATATATATATATATATATATATATATATATATATATATGTTATTATATAATTTAACTGAGCACCATCATGTATATTTTAAGACTAGACATGGGCAGGTAGTGTAGGCTCCTCCATTTGTGCACTGTCGCACGTGAACATGGCTGTACTGAAGAGTATGCATTCATAGATTTAAGATGTCTGTGTCCACTTTGAGGAACACAGTGAGCAATGCATGGTGAGGATATGGAAGACCACAGGCACAGTTCTTGTTAAGGCCAGAAGTGGCAGGGCAAGTAAAATATCAGAGAGGGCCAAAGGCAAAGGATGTTGAGAACGGTCAAAAACAGCCCACAGACCACCTCCAAAGACCTGTACTACTGGTAATACTGTTGATGGTCTCATGGATTCCACTCAATATCAGCAGATACTTGAGAATAATGTTGAGGAATCAGTCACAAACTTCAGTTGAAGTTACCCCCAGGCCGGGGCTGGATATTTCAAGAAGACGATGACCAAAAACACTGCTGGTTGAAATTGGTGGGGCCATTTGAGGGGTGTGGCTTTTAAAAATGGGTGTGGCTTGTTAAAAGGGGCGTGGTTTTTAAAAAGGGGCATGGCTTTCTAAAAGGGGCATGGCTTTCTAAAAGGGGCAGGGTCTTGTGCACCCCCATCCTAAAAATTCACCAGCCGTCACTGCTTCTAGAATGTCTTTGCCTGGGCATTGTCCACCTCCCTTATCTCACTGTGGTCAACTCCACTTCTCTCCTGGTTTGAAAGAGTTTGTACACTCTATTTCAGAGGTTTTGTCATCCATGCCTTCTACCAAGCGTAAATGTCCCTGTCAGGAGGGTATTTGTCCTCCTCTTTTTCCTCTCATAAGGAAAGGAGATTGCTACCCCTGTTAAAGGAATCAGATATGTTGATGACTGTGACCTTTTAAAGGGATAGCAAGATCAAAACGGTTATGTACATGGCTGCATTTCAATCTTAAATAGAACTAGTTTTGCAGTATACTCCAATTAGCAAAAATGCTTCTAGTAAAAATGATTACTGTTTTTCAGCAGCATACGCACATATGTTTTAAGGGCCCATGCACCAGTATTCAAGCTGAGAGACCTAACAGTGGTTTGTATTGTCTGTGAAGGCTTAATTTGTATTATACAAGCCACTGTTGACTCTCTAAAAAACTAATTTTATGCTTACTAGATAAATTCCTTTATGTAGTTGATTGAGCCGTTATACTTTCAGGAGGCTGATGTCCAGCTGTCTCATAAACCAAACGGATGATACTCTTCAGCCTGAAAGACAAGGAAATCGCAGTAGCCTTTTGACCCCTACATTTACCAGCATATACCACAAACAGAGATGAGGATTGTCTGAAAACGTTCCTTCGAGGAAGAAAGGTTAGGATAAAAGGAAGGAACAACAATTTCCTGATTGATGTTGCGACTTGAGACTACCTTAGGTAAGAACCATAACTCAGAACGCAAAACCGCCTTATCGGCATAGAAAACAAGGTAGGGTGTATCACACTGTAAAGCAGATATCTCAGACTCTGTAATCCGATGACCAACAAAAACTTCCAAGATAAAAGCTTAATATCAACAGCATGCATAGGCTCAAACAGAGTCTGCTGCAGAACACGAAGAACAAGGTTGAGGCTCCAAGGAGGAGCAACAGGTTTGAATACAGACCCGATTCTAGCCAGAGCCTGAACAAAGGATTGTACATCAGGAAGAACTGCTAGTCTCTTGTGCAGTAAGACTGATAGGGCCGAGATCTGACCCTTTAGAGAACTTGCAGACAAACCTTTCTCTAAACTATCTTGGAAAAAGGACAAGATTTGAGTAACCTTCACCTTGTGCCATGAAATGCTAAGTTCCTCACACATATGTAGGTAAGTATGTCACACCTTGTGATAAATACGGCGAGTGACCGGCTTGCAGGCCTGTATCAAGATGTCTATAACTATCAGAGAAACTTGACTATGTGTTCAATTTCCACGCAGTCAGTCTCAGAGAATCTAGTTTTCTAAGTAGGAATGGACCCTGAATTAGGAGGTCCGCCCAAGAAGGTAACCTCCACTGAGGGAAGGAGGGCTATCCAAACCAGGTTCTTCAAGGCCAAGATGGAGCTATTAGAATCACCAGAGCCTGCTCCTGCTTGATCCGGGCTACTGCTCCAAGGAGAAGGGCCAATGGAGGAAAAATATAGATGAGTTTGAACCTCCATGGAACATCAAATGCGTTTGCCAATTCCCCCTGAGGAAGTTTGGGTAGTTTGGTATTGAGACGAGAAGCCATGCTGTCGATTTCAGGAGTCCCCCACCTGAGAGTTATCTCGGAAAACACCTTGGGATGGAGAGCCCACTCCCCCAGGTGAAAGGATTGTCTGCTGAGGAAGTCTGCTTCCCAGTTGTCTACCCCCGGGATGTGAATCGCTGAAAGAAAGCAGTTGTGGGACTCTGCCCATTGTAGAATTCGAGACACTTCCATCATCGCTAAGGAACTTCTTGTTCCTCCCTGGTGGTTGATGTAAGCCACTGAAGTTATATTGTCTAATTGGAATCTTATATATGAGGCAAAACAGAGTTGGGGCCATGCCCTGAGCGCATTGTAAATCGCCCGAAGTTCCAAGATATTGATCGGAACAGAAGATTCTTCTCGGGACCACATCCCCTGAGCCCTCTTGGGGCCCAAGACAGCTCCTGAGCCTGAAAGGCTGGCGTCCATAGTTACAATCTCCCAGGATGGAGAAGCACGTGCCTAGGGACAGGTGATCTTGACAGTGCGACCGAGAGAGTCTCGTCCGCTTGTCCAGAACAATCTGTTGAGACAGATTTAGGCGATCGCTGTTACATTGCCTTAGCATGCATAGTTGTAGAGGTCGGAGATGTAAGCGGGCAAAAGGAATAATGTCCATGAACGACACCATGAGACCAATTACTTCCATGCACTAAGCTACTACTTATGGAATTCAGAAGAGATAGACATGTTGTAACCAGTTTGGAATGTCTCTGATCTGACAGAAAAATCTTCATGGATATTGAGCCGATGATAGTTCCCAGAAAAACAACCCTGGTACTGGGAAACAGGGAACTCTTTTTTCTATATTTATCTTCCATCTGTGAGATCAGAGACACAGAAGAGACTCTGTCTGATATCTTGCCAAAGGAAAAGATGGAGCTTGAACCAAGATATTGTCCAGATACGGAGCCACTGCGATATCCTGAGATCTGGCCACTGCTAGAAGAGCTCCCAAAACCTTCATGAATATCCTGGGAGCAGTAGCTAAGCCAAGTGGCAAGGCTATGAACTGGAAGTGTTGGTCCAGAAATGCGAAACTGAAAATGATCCTTGTGGATCGGGACATGAAGGTATGCATCCTTTAAGTCGATTGTAGTCATGAACTGTTCTTCCTGGATCAAAGGAAGGATAGACCTGATAGTCTCTGTCACGAATACCTCAGGATTTAGCTGCTAAGGGGTTAATTCTGTTTAGCCTGTGAGCTAACAAACATTTGTTTTTTTTCAAAAAAAGAACTGTATCCTGGGTTTGTTTGTGTTTTCTTTGAAGTGCCAGGAGCGTCATACATAGTTTCTAAGGCCCATTCCACCAAATGTTATTGTGTATGCATTGAGTTATAAAGCCAGTCAGGCTGTCAGCAGTTATGACATTAAATGAAGGGAAATATGACAACCATGTCCTATTTGATATCAAGTGCCTGTCTGCTTATATGAAAATAGATTTACCTAGCAGAAATTGTGTGTTCTATAATTTCAGGCAAAGATTTAGTTTATTGAAGGTCATAAAAGATAAGGGGTTTCTTAGCCCCTGCCCAGGGGGGTGGGTGGGTGGGGTGTGGTCAGGCAACTTGATCTCTGGAAAATATGTATAAGAATCTTGTGTTTTAACAGTAAAATTGTTCATTCTACATGGGAGGCTGCTACAGCGTGAGTGACCATCTTCTCTTGACCATCTCCCTGGGGCAGACTTATAAGCTAGGAAAGTATTAGGTCTGTTATTTTCTTCATTTTATTTTAACCTGTTTGCTTGTGTGTAATTTTATTTGGAACAACTTTTTATTAATAATGCATTGTGCATAATATTTTTGGCATAATAAATAATTCTTTTATTAAGCTTTGGCCTTTGTCTAATAATTGAACCACGTTACTGAAAGGACTGGAGTATTAGAACTGTATATTTTAGGTTATTTTGGCTAAATTGTATTCTAAGAGTTAATGTGTAAATCTGGGGTTTCCTTAAGATTTCCCATATCAAATAATCTTAAGTGGTGGCAGCTAGATATTATAGTTAGTTTAGTGTGGGTGGCATTAAAGGGGAGTTTGGGGCATTTCTGTTATGTCTAGTACAGACTAAAGAGTGTTGTTAACCCTTGCACCCACTGAACTAAATCACAAGCTTGCCTGGCGTGGCTAGATTGTGACATATTAGTGACAGTAGAAGGGGTCTGATAACCCTTTCTGTGCCAAACAAATGACTGGCGCAGGGTTGGTTAACCTTGGTCGTCACAGTCTCCATCTTGAAGGAGGGGACCCTGAGAAACTTGAGATATTTTAAGTTCAGAATAGGTCGATAAGTTCCCTCCTTCATGGGAACTATGAAGAGGTTTGGGTAAAACCCTAGACCCCTTTCTGAATCAGGCACTGGGACAATTACTCCCAAGGAGCGAAGATCCTGAACACAATTTAAAACGGCTGCCCTTTTCTCTGGTTTTGCAGATAGTCTTGAAGGAAGAAATCTGCCGCTTGGAGGGTGTGATTTGAACCTTATTTTGTATCCCTGGGATACTACGTCTAGTACCCAGGGGTCCTAAACCCAGTCCTCTAAAAAAAAAATAAAAAAATGACAGTCTGTCCCCTACTCGATCCGGTCCCAGATCGGGGGCCAGTCTTTCATGCAGATTTGGTATCTATGGACTTTTTGGCCTGCTTGGATTAGTTCCAGGACTGACTAGGTTTCCTAGTACCCTTAGACTGTTCATGTTTGGAGGAGGACTGAGTCCTCTGGGATTTGTCTGAACAAAAGGAGTGAAAATTAGAGGACTGGCGGCCCTTAGTTCTCGCCTTTTTATCCTGGGGGAAGAAGGCACCCTTCCCTCCCGTAACCATAGAAATGATGGAGTCCAAACCTGTCCCGAACAAGATCTTCCCCTTAAATCCTTAAATGGTAAGGAAGGAAGTCTGGTATTAGATACCATATCCGCGGACCAAGACTTTAACCAAAGAGCCCTGTGTGACAGAAATGCAAAACCTGAAACCTTAGCATTCAGGCAGACAATCTGCATATTGGCGTCATAGATAGGATAGGAATTGGCTATTTTAAGTGCCTTAATCCTGTCCTGGATCTCCTCTATGGGAGATTCGACTTAAATTAACTTTGATAAAGAATCACACCAGTAAGTAGTAGCGCCTGCGACTGCGGCAGCAGGTTGAAATAGAAGGCCTATATGCTGAAACATTTTCCTTAAACAGCCTTGTAATTTTCTGTCCATGGGATCCCTAAACAAGAATTTTTCCTCTAGGGGTATAGTATTTATTATTATTATTATTATCAGGTATTTATAAAGCGCCAACAGATTATGCAGCGCTATACAAGTAATAGTAAAACATTACAAGGATGCATTACAAACACAAACAAACAAGTACAATATTGGGGTACATTACAGTTGTAGGTGCAATAATTGAGTTATACAAAAGGAGAGGAATGCCCTGCCCTTGAGCACAATCAGTAGTAGTTCACTTTAAATACAAAGTGGCCTACAGGTAGAGAGGCTCTCAAGCTTACAATCTAAGGGAGAGGGAATGGACACAAAAGGTAAGGGAAATAAGTCTGATATAAGGCAGGGTAAACTGAGAGTGGGTGAAGTGTGTGGCAAGAAAATAAGGATGGGGAGAGTAACAGAATATGGTAAAATGTCAGTACAGAGGCTGTGTTTGTGCAAATTTTTGTCTCTAACCTGATTCGTTAGCGACAGCTGCACCTAATTGCTGTTAGGAGGTGTTTATATATTAAGGTAAACACCAGAGTAGGAGGTGGAGGGAGGCTTGGGGGGCTAGTGCGTGCAAATTTTCAGAGATATTGCTGTAGGTGTGAGCTTGAAAATTGCAGGGAAAATTTCAGAGATATTGCTGTAGGTGTGAGCTGTAACAAAGAGAGTGGTAAAGGTAAAACTTCCATTTGATAAAGTGAAGGAATAGGGGGAGGTGTGTCTTGGAAAAGAGTAGAGGGGGGGGGGGGAAAGATTGGAATGTACAATAATAAAGGTTAAAACCAATTCCATATTAGCCCAACAGATATAAGGAAAAAAACAAAAACACTCAATGTCTTGATTGGAGAAATCAGTCTGATTTACCTTGAAAATTGCAGGGAAAATTTTCAGAGATATTGCTGTAGGTGTGAGCTTGAAAATTGCAGGGAAAACAGAATAAGCCTCTGGAAACCAGAAGCAAAAAGAAACAAAGACTTAAATAATGTAAAAAAAACTGGCGCAATTTTTTTGGCGCCAAAAACGTCTGCAACAAACACGTGCGTCATAGATGACGCAACTACGTGAAAACTCTCGGCGCCAACTAAGACGCCAGAAATGACAACATTACGTCAACAAACGTAATTCTCGCGCCAAAAAAGTCTTGCGCCAAGAATGACGCTATAAATTATAGCATTTTTTGCTCCCGCGAGCCTAACAGCCCGCAATTTAGAAAGAAAAGTCAATTGAAAAAATTTTCAGGTAAGAAAAAAATGTATTCATATGCATTTCCCAATATGAAACTGACAGTCTGTAAGAAGGAAATATGCTGATTAACCTGAATCATGGCAAATATAAGTATAAAACATATATTTAGAACTTTACATATAAAGTGCCAAACCATAGCTGAGAGTGTCATAAATAAAATAAGACTTACTTACCAAAAGATACTCATCTACATATAGCAGATAGCCAAACCAGTACTGAAATGAGAATCAGCAGAGGTAATGGTATATAAGAGTATATCGTCGATCTGAAAAGGGAGGTAGGAGATGAATCTCTACGACTGAAAAAAGAGAACTTATGAAATAGATCCCCGATAGGATGACCATTGCATTCAATAGGCAATACTCCCTTCACATCCCTCTGTCATTCACTGCACTCTGAGAGGAAACCGGGCTTCAGCATGCTGCGAAGCGCATATCAACGTAGAAATCTAGCACAAACTTACTTCACCACCTCCATAGGAGGCAAAGTTTGTAAAACTGAATTATGGGTGCGGTGGGGGGTGTATTTATAGGCATTTTGAGGTTTGGGAAACTTTGCCCCTCCTGGTAGGAATGTATATCCCATACGTCACTAGCTCATGGACTCTTGCCAATTACATGAAAGAAATGCATATGTAGCATGTCCTAACTTAAATGTGCAGCTATAGGATGCGATTGTTAAATGCAGAGTAGTATTAATAGACTACCCACATATTACCTCTGACTCTATTGGTATATAACATGGAATTTATTCCAGGCCAGACATACACTAGTAACCTTCTAAGCCCTTCCCACAGAACTTTAATGATTTTTTTCATTTCGGGAATGAGTTTGCTGGAACAGCTTACCTACCGAGATGGGTTTTCCAGCTTTTAACAACTGTTCATTATACCAACAATGTTACTCCTATATAATGACCCATCTTCAGAACAAGAATATGCTACGTTCTCTAATGACCTTTGAGTCTCTTTGCAGAAAATACACCCCCACAGAGCTCTATCCATTTCTTATGTCCTGCTACAACAGTCTACCCCTGGCCATACCCCATATTATATTGATAGATGGAATACAGAATTAGAGATATTCCTTACACATTTTTTCTAATGTAAAGAAATCTGCCATGTAACGGAAGCCTCTGTTACTTTTGTAGTTGGTGAGGACTGCAGGCCAACCTCCTCCACCGACTATGGACCTTGGAGCTTGAGGGGATTCTATGATTTGGGAGGCGGGTGTCCAGGGTACATTTGGAGTACTTTTACAGAGTTGGGGTTCTTGTGTTTTGTTGGAGTATAAGGTGACAGCCCAAACCAGCATTGCCTGCTCCAACCCCCCCCAGACTCAGAATGTTTGAGCTGATTGCTACCTGCTGCTCTAATGCTGGGATCTCCTGCTGTTATGTGTCTGCATATCTAGTCTAGGTGTGAAGTGTCTTTCTGTTATTGTGTGCATCATCCATTGTCCTTTTGTAAGTCAGGATGTGATTAGAATCTTGTTTAACTAACCAGTGTCTGATGTTTGTCCCATGGTATATTTGTTTCTATTAATCACATGGTGGCTACCCCCCTTTGTTGGAAATGTATAAAAGCTGTGTTTTTTGTGCAATAAAGCAGTTCCTATTTTGACCCTCAAGCATTAAGTCTCGGCTAATGTTGTTGGGGGTAGCTATAACTACTTACAGCAGCCATTCTTCTAATAGCGGCTGGTATCCAGTGGAGGTTTATTAGTTGGTGTTTGGTGGGAGGAAGCTGACTTTAGCGGGTATACCCAGTGTGGGGTACTGAGACCCGCTACAATTGGCTGGCAGCGGTAGAATCTGCTTCCTTCTTACGGAGCAGTTCCAAACCATCAGTGGGACCTTGATGGAAATGAGGCTGAATACCAGTGGAGATTGCAGGCAGCTATGGCCCAGTTTGTTGGCCCTGTCTTGGCAGAGGGCGAACTGGCCTGGAAGGATATGGTTCGATGAAAACTCTGGTACAAGGCTCTCCAGTTCGAACAGGCAGAGCCAGAGCAGCAATACTGGCTACAGATGGATCTACGAATGTAGTTCCTGGGAAAGCAGCCGGGAGGAATGGGTGGCCGAATTGGTCCAGACAGAGATGGAGATGGTGAAGGGTACCGGGCACTGCGGTGGTATGTGGCACAGGTGTGTCCAGAGATGGAGACGGATTATCCTACAGAGGGCTATGACTTCGGCGGCCTTGGATTGCTATTTGAAAGTCTCACACAGGACCCCCACTGCGGGAGTATGGCAGAGTGGCGTCAGGAGGACATACTGGAACACAGAGAGCTGAGGCTGAACCTTATAGAAGTACCCGGGCTGAGGGATGATCTTTATTACCTAGCTGCCCACGAATGGGAGCTAGAAAAGGCATATAAAAGGCTGTTAGATTGTGTTCAGCAACATGCCTCAGAGTCTGTAGAGGGCTATGGTATAGCGATCAGGGATTTATTGGACATTTACTCAGAGGAGTGGCAACCGGGAATGAGCTACCAAGAACTGCTAGACCACGATCAGCAGCCTGGCCCCGAGCTTATGGTCTTGGACAAGGGAGCCACACCTCTGCCCTGAAGGTTCATTAGTTGGCGTTTGGCGGGAGGAAGATGACTTTAGCGGGTATACCCAGTCTGGGGTACCGAGACCCGCTACACTCCATATTAAGTAAATTCCTAGAACTAAACTTTTACAGGAGGTGGTACTTAAGACCTACATGGTTTAAAAACAAAAAACACTCTATATACTTAATACCGCACAATGTTGGAGATCCTATTGGACATATGGCTCATATTTGGTGACAATGGTCAGACGTCTCAAGTAAAAAAAGATATTAAAGATCCCCATTCCCTTAATTCCTAAAAAATTTACACCAGTGAAAAAACGAATGTAAGTAATAGTTTTACAATTCTTATTGCAAAAAATTGGAAGCCCGATAAGATTGCAAACCCTGGCACAATGGTTACAGGAATGTAACCATACCTCACAATTAGAAGAATACTACTTCATGAAGACCATGTTGTCATGATTTTAGGTGCAAGGATTTAACTTCTCTGTGTGCTATTTTGTTTTATTTGAGAGGTTGTATGTCTGTTTATTTTCCTTAACCAAACAGGCCATCCTGTCATGAATAGTTTCTAAGTTCCACTTGACCAAATGTTATTGCATAAGTATTGATGCATCAAGTAAGTAAAAATGTCAGCACAAGAAACGTAATGAAAAGCAGTGCCCTCTACGCAGAACTAGATAAGGTCAATCAGAGGATGCTAGTACAACTTGAGACATGCTTTCACCACATATGACACTAGATGAAAATATGACATATTTGGTACCAAACAAATTCTCACAATGCCACTGGGAAATTGCTTATATGGGTGTATACACTGAATATGTAAAACATTAGTTATAAGATGTTATATAATTTTAGCCAAAGATTCTGAGCTTTATGACATGTCGTAGAAAAGAGAGGGGAGGGGTAGATAATTTCCAAGGGCCCTCTAGAAAGAGGTTTGGTCAAGCAATTTGATATCAGAGAAACAGGTATAAAACTGTGTCTAACAATACAAGTTCATTCCACATGGTGTACCAACAGAGTGAGAGACCATCTTTTCTTGCCAATCTCCCTGGAACAAACCTCTAAGCTAGTAAAGTATTAGGTTATGTTATTTATAATCTTTTTATTAATAATGCACTGTTCCTCTTTTTTGCATAATAAATAATTCCTTTAATTTTTTGCCTTTGTCTAATATTTGAACCACGTTACTGAAAGAGACTGGTAGTATTATTACTGTGTTTTTAGATTATTGTTTTGCTAAATTGTATTCTGGGATTTAATTTGTTAGTCTGGATTTTCCTTAAGATTACCCATATAATAAATCTTAAATGGCAGCTTAGAGAGAGTTTAGTGTGGGTGGCATTAAAGGGGAGTTTTGGGGCATTTTTTTTCTAAGTCTAGAATAGACTAGAGTGTTGTTAACCTTTGCACCCACTGAACTAAGTCACAGACTTGCCTGGAGTGACTAGACTGATTGGTTAAAGTGAAAAGGATCTGTTAACCCTTTGTGTGCCAAACAAGTGACTGGTGCAGGGTTGGTTAACCCTGTTCATCACACAAGTGTCTTGACAACTATGTTTAAAAGCAATCCCTTTTGGGAGACATATCTTACAAAGAAATACCACACATTACATACCCAATTGGAATCAGTACAGCAAAGTTATTTATTTATCTTATACTCCACTTAAGAGGATGATTAAGGTTATATGGGCTTTCAAATTAAAAGGCCTTCCTCCCTATCTCCTTCATAGCAGTTGTCTGCATTATGGTTTGGTTTTAAAGGGACAGTCTACACCAGAATTTGTATTGTTTTAAAAGATAGATAATCCCTTTATTACCTATTTCCCAGTTTTGCATAACCAACACAGTTAGAATATACTTTTAACCTCTGTAATTATATTGTATCTAAGCCTCTGCAAACTGCCCCTTTTTTCAGTTCTTTTGACAGACTTGCAGTCTAGCCAATCAGTGCCTGCTCCCAGATTACTTCACGTGCACGAGCACAGTGTTATCTATATGAAATATGTGAACTAACACCCTCTAGTGGTGAAAAACTGTTAAAATGCAATCTGAAAGAGGTGGGCTTCAAGGTCTAAGAAATTAGCATATGAACCTCCTAGGTTAAGCTTTCAACTAAGAATACCAAGAGAACAAAGCAAAATTGGTGATAAAAGTAAATTAGAAAATTGTTTAAGATTACATGCTCTATCTGAAATATGAAAGTTTATTTTGGCCTAGACTGTCCCTTTAAGGTAGTGCAATGATTTTTTACGAACTTATTCATGCCTAGTACATTTTAAGATAACAGAGGCTTATTACCATACACATAGTGGTTTTATTTTTTCTTACTGAAAATGTAACCAATTGCATTATCATGTATATCTGTTTCTTTTACAAAGATATGATGAGTCCACGGATTTCATCCTTACTTGTGGGATATTAACCTCCTGCTAACAGGAAGTGGCAAAGAGCACCACAGTAGAGCTGTATATATAGCCCCAGCCCCTCCCCTTCCCCTCTACCCTCAGTCATTCTCTTTGCCTGTGTTATACTAGGAAGACATGGTAAAGTGAGGTGTTAGTTTTAGTTTCTTCAATCAAGAAGTTTTTTTATTTTAAATGGTACCGGTGCATACTATTTTCCTCAGGGGGATATGGAAGAAGATTTCTGCCCTGGGGTTTTATGATCTTAGCATTTGTAACTAAGATCCATGCTGGTTCCCACAAGACTTCTGAAGGTAACCATGAGACATCTTCAGTGTGGAGACCGGTTTCATGCTACAAGCAGCATTAAGGTATGTGCAGCCTTTTTTTCTGAGGAGACGGTGTCTCAGAATTGGCTGGCATTATTTCCCTGTATGGGAATGGGGTAAGCAGTAAAACCTATTTTAATAAGAGGGGTGTTACTGGAGTCCCTATTTTATATTTATCATTAATTTGATATTTGGGCATTATGTGACATGGGAGACAATAAAAAACGATGTTTTGTTTTTTATTTTTGGCACTTAAAACTTATTGGTTTTATGCCTGAGGGTTATATTTATTGTGTGTGTATTTTTACGTTAGTGCAAAACTGTATTTCCATGATTCGGTGTTGTTTGGGCCTACTTTGACTTTTGACCTTAAGGGGCGGAGCCTATTTTGGCACAATTTCTTCAGGCTAACAGTAACTCGGTGGCTCCTGGACTGTGTAGCTGATCTGAAGGGTTGGAAACTTGATTCGAAGTACCCTGGGGGCAGGTAGGCGCCACAGCAGAGCTGTGGCGAGGTGCAGAGTGTATTTTATCTATCTTTTGACAACATGTTGATATAAGTACTTCTAAAGCCTTATTTCTGCCCTTGCTTCTGGGTGCAGTAATTTTTGGATTAACCAACCATATTAAGTTAAATTTGGGAATAATTTAACTTTTTTGTGCATTTTGGAAAAATTGTTCACTTTTTCTTTTCTTAAAGGCACAATACACATTTTTTCTAATGTTTATTTTATGTTATAAATAAGTGTTTAAACGACTTTTGTGGTATTACTAGTCTGTTCAACATGTCTGATATTGAGGTTTCTCATTGTTCTGTGTTTAGAAGCTATTGTGTAACTTTTGTACTGAAAGGGCTTTAAAATGTAAAAAGCATATTTTAAATAAAGTAAGTGTGCCTAGGGATGATTCTCAGTCTGAAGAGAATCAGGATATGCCATCCAATTCTCCCCAAGTGTCACAACCTTTTATGCCCACACAAGCCACGCCTAGTACTTCTAATGCGTCTAATTCCTTTACTCTGCAGGAGATGGCTACAGTTATGTCAACTACCCTTACAGAGGTATTGTCTAAATTACCAGTGTTGCAGGGTAAATGCAGTAGGTCAAGTATTAATGTAAATACTGAATCCTCTGATGCTTTATTAGCTATTTCCGATGTTCCCTCACAGTGCTCTGAGTTGGGGATCAGGGAATTACTGTCTGAGGGTGAAATTTCTGATTCAGGGAATGTTTTGCCTCAGACAGATTCGGATGCTATGTCATTTAAATTTAAGCTTGAACACCTCCGCCTGTTGCTTACAGAGGTTTTAGCGACTCTGGATGATTGTGATCCTATTGTGATTCCTCCAGAGAAATTGTGTAAAATGGATAAATATTTGGAAGTTCCTACTTACACTGATGTTTTTCCGGTTCCTAAGAGAATTTCGGAAATTATTAGTAAGGAATGGGATAGACCAGGTATACGGTTTTCTCCCTCTCCTAATTTTAAGAAAATGTTTTCTATATCAGATACCATTCGGGACTCATGGCAAACGGTCCCTAAGGTAGAAGGAGCTATATCTTCCCTAGCTAAGCGTACTACTATACCCATTGAGGATAGTTGTGCTTTCAAGGATCCTATGGATAAGAAATTAGAGGGTCTACTAAATAAATTATTTGTTAATCAGGGATTTCTTTTACAACCTACGGCTTGCATTGTTCCAGTAACTACTGCAACAGCTTTTTGGTTTGAGGCTCTAGAAGAGTCTCTTAAGGTTGAGACTCCATTAGATGACATTCTAGATAGAATTAAGGCTCTTAAGCTAGCTAATTCTTTTATTACTGATACCGCTTTTCAAATTGCTAAATTAGCGGCAAAAAATGCAGGATTTGCTATTTTAGCACGTAGAGCATTGTGGCTCAAATCATGGTCTGCTGATGTGTCATCAAAACATAAGCTTTTAGCTATTACCTTTTAAAAGGTAAGACCCTTTTTGGGCCAGAATTGAAGGAGATCATTTCTGATATTACAGGAGGTAAGGGCCATGCCCTACCTCAGGATAGGTCGGTTAAAATGAGGGGTAAACAGAATCATTTTAGTTTCTTTCGGAACTTTAAAGGAGGACCCCCCACTTCTTCTTCTTCTTCCACCACAAAGCAGCATGAAGGGGTGGCCCCCGATCCGGGACCGGATCTAGTAGGGGGCAGACTTTCTTTCTTTGTTCAGGATTCCTGGGCACTAGAAATAGTGACCCACGGTTATCAATTGGAATTCAAGGATTTTCTCCCAAGAGGGAGATTTCATCTTTCAAAATTATCTGCAAACCAGATAAAGAGAGAGGCGTTCTTAAGCTGTGTAAAAGACCTTTTTACTATGGGAGTAATCTGTCCTGTTCCAAAATTGGGACAGGGGCTTTACTCAAACCTATATGTGGTCCCCAAAAAAAGAGGGAACGTTCAGACCCATTTTGGACCTCAAGTGTCTAAACAAATTTCTAAGCGTTCGAACGATTTTGCCAATGATCCAGGAGGGCCAATATATGACTACCGTGGATTTGAAGGATGCTTACCTTCATATTCCAATCCACAAATATCATCATCGGTTTCGAAGGTTTGCCTTCTTGGACAAACATTATCAGTTTGTGGCTCTTCCTTTCGGGTTGGCTACAGCACCCATAATCTTCGCAAAGGTTCTAAGGTCTCTTTTGGCGGTTCTCAGACCGCAAGGGATAGCGGTGGTGCCTTATCTGGACGATATTCTGATTCAGGCGTCAACATATCATCTGACAAAATCTCACACGGACACAGTGTTGTCTTTTCTGAGAACTCACGGCTGGAAGGTGAACATAGAGAAGAGTTCACTTGTTCCACAGACAAGGGTTCCTTTCTTGGGAAGTCTGATAGACTCGGTAGCCATGAAAGTATTTCTGATGGAGATCAGAAAATCAATGATTTTGAATGCTTGCCGAGCACTTCTGTCCATTCCTCGGCCATCAGTGGCTTAGTGTATGGAGGTAATCGGATTAATGGTAGCGGCAATGGACATCGTTCCGTTTGCTCGCTTTCATCTCAGACCACTGCAACTGTGCATGCTCGGTCAGTGGAATGGGGATTATGTGGATTTATCTCCAAAGATAATTCTGGATCAAGAGACGAGAAACTCTCTTCTTTGGTGGTTGTTGCCAGATCATCTGTCCCAGGGGACTTGTTTCCGCAGACCCTCGTGGGTGATAGTGAAAACAGATGACAGCCTTCTGGGCTGAGGTGCAGTTTGGAATTCCCTGAAGGCTCAGGGTGTTTGGACTCAGGTGGAGTCTCTACTTCCAATCAATATTCTGGAACCGAGAGCAATATTCAATGCACTTCAGGCGTGGCCTCAGTTGGCTTCGGCCAAATTCATCAGATTCCAGTCGGATAACATAACGACTGTGGCATATGTCAATCATCAGGGGGGAACAAGGAGTTCCTTAGTGATAATAGAAGTATCCAAGATAATTAGTTGGGCAGAGGCCTACTCTTGTCATCTGTCAGCGATCTACATCCCAGGAGTAGAGAACTGGGAAGCAGATTTTCTAAGTCGACAGACTTTTCATCCGGGGGAGTGGGAACTTCACCCGGAGGTATTTGCCTCATTTATTCTCAGATGTGGCAGACCGGAATTGGATTTGATGGCATCTCGTCAGAATGCCAAGCTTACAAGATACGGATCCCGGTCAAGGGATCCTCAGGCCGAACTGATAAATGCCTTGGCAGTACCTTGGTTGTTCAGCCTAGCTTATGTGTTTCCGCGGTTTCCTCTCCTCCCACGCGTGATTACTCGAATCAAACAGGAGAGAGCTTCAGTGATCCTGATAGCGCCTGCGTGGCCATGCAGGACTTGGTATGCGGATCTAGTGGACATGTCCTCTCTGCCACCGTGGAGACTTCCGTTGATACAGGACTTTCTCATTCAAGGTCCTTTCCAACATCCAAATCTAATTTCTCTGCAACTCACTGCGTGGAGATTGAACGCTTGATTTTATCGAAGCGAGGATTCTCTGATTCAGTTATCAATACTTTGATACAGGCTAGAAAGCCTGTCACTAGAAAGATCTATCATAAGATATGGCGTAAATATCTTTATTGGTGTGAATCCAAGAGTTACTCATGGAGTAAAGTTAGGATTCCTAAGATTTTGTCTTTTCTCCAAGAAGGATTGGAGAAAGGGTTATCAGCAAGTTCCTTAAAGGGACATATTTCAGCTTTGTCAATTCTGTTTCACAAACGTTTGGCAAATGTATCAGATATTCAGTCTTTTTGTCAGGCTCTATCTAGAATTAAGCCTGTATTTAGACCTATTACTCCTCCCTGGAGTTTGAATTTAGTTCTCAGAGTTCTGCAAGGGGTTCCGTTTGAACCTATGCATTCCATAGATATTAAACTATTATCTTGGAAAGTTCTGTTTTTGGTTGCTATTTCTTCTGCTCGAAGAGTTTGAGCTTTCAGCATTACAGTGTGATTCGCCTTATCTCATATTTCATTCTGATAAGGTGGTTTTACATACCAAACCTGGGTTCCTTCCTAAGGTTGTTTCAAATAAGAATATTAATAAGGAAATTGTTGTTTCTTCCTTGTGTCCTAATCCTTCTCCTAAGGAGCGTCTGTTACATAACTTGGACGTGGTCCGTGCCTTAAAGTTTTACTTACAGGCAACTAAGGATTTCCGTCAATCATCTTCATTATTCATTCTGGAAAGCGTAGGGGTCAGAAAGCTATGACTACGTCTCTTTCTTTTTGGCTGAGAAGTATCATCCGCCTGGCATATGAGACTGCTGGACAGCAGCCTCCTGAAAGAATTACGGCTCATTCTACTAGGGCTGTGGCTTCCACATGGGCTTTTAAAAACGATGCATCTGTGGAACAGATTTGTAAGGCTGCGACTTGGTTGTCCCTTCACACTTTTTCCAAATTTTATACTTTTGCTTCTTCTGAGGCTATCTTTGGGAGAAAGGTTCTTCAAGCAGTGGTGCCTTCCGTTTAGGTTCCTGTCTTGTCCCTCCCTTTCATCCGTGTCCTATTGCTTTGGTATTGGTTTCCCACAAGTAAGGATGAAATCCGTGGACTCGTCATATCTTTGTAAAAGAAAACTAAATTTATGCTTACCTAATAAATTACTTTCTTTTACGATATGACGAGTCCACAGCCAACCCTGTTCTTTTTAAAGGAACACTGAACCCAAATGTTTTCTTTTGTGATTCAGATAGAGCATGCAATTTTAAGTAACTTTCTAATTTACTCCTATTATCAATTTTTCTTTGTTCACTTGCTATCTTTATTTGAAAAACAAGGCATCTAAGCTTATTTTTGGTTTCAGAACTCTGGACAGCACTTTTTTATTGGTGGATGAATTTATCCACCAATCAGCCAGAATAACCCAGGTTATTCACCAAAAATGGGCCGGCATCTAAACTTACATTATTGCATTTCAAATAAAGATACCAAGAGAAGGAAGAAAATTTGATAATAGGAGTAAACTAGAAAGTTGCTTAAAATTGCATGCTCTATCTGAATCACGAAAGAAAATTTTTTTGTTCAGTGTCCCTTTAAGACAGTTTTTCTTTAGATTTTTTGTAAACTTCTGTCACCTCTGCACCTTTTAGCCTTTCCTTTTTCTCTTCCTATACCTTCGGCCGAATGACTGAGGGTGGAGAGGAAGGGGAGGGGCTATATATATACAGCTCTGCTGTGGTGCTCTTTGCCACTTCCTGTTAGCAGGAGGTTAATATCCCACAAGTAAGGATGAAATCCGTGGACTCGTCATATTGTAAAAGAAAGTAATTTATCAGGTAAGCATAAATTTAGTTTTTCTGTAAAATGCTGGTTTCAATAAAAAAATTTGAAGAAAAATAAAAATTGCAGCCAACAAAGTAATACAGTACAAACATTTTCATACTTATGCAAGAATGTTTATTGTTCTCTGTTCCTAATATAAAATAATGTAGGTTTATTATTCTTTGAAAATTAAAATGAATCATTTGTGATTGTCCAAGGCAGCAGAAAGTGGCACATGTGACCATAGAGTATTTGCGAATGAAAAATCTATGTTTTAAAAACATTTACTTCTCCAACCTGAAACATTTGTGAAGATGGTTATTACTGCTTTATAAATATAAAAATATATGGGCGTTTCATGATAAACAAATCTTGCGTTTCTTTCTTTTCCGCGTTTTCTTTGTAAGGCAGTCTGAATCTTGTAAAGGAAGCTCCTTTTTCCTTTTTTGTTCACTTTGCAATTTCTTGATAGAGTCTGTAGTTTCATCACTTCTTAAATATTCATTAACATTTTCAGAATTGGGGATGTCTGTTTCTGCTTCTGTAGGCACTAGACTTCTAATTAAAACAAAATATACATAGTTCATATTATACAAAACAATTACTATTTTTTAATAAGTTCTTACTACCTGGTGACTAAAATTAGTGATGTACACAAACTACATAATATAAATTAACATATTGGAGTTACTGGACGCTACCAATTTTATATAGTGATCTGTATTTTCCATTATGAGAGAAAAAAAAAAGAAAAAAAATTATATATATCTATCTCTATCTATCTATCTTATATTAACTAATTAATTCTTCCCGCACACACAAGGAACTCACAGTTTATCCTCCTTATCCCTGCGCTGGAAAGCTGCAACAAAGAAGCCAGTGGTGAGTGTTTCAGACTGTGAGGCTCTAAGGCAATAATTAGCATCTGGGAAAGTACTCAGTCCTCGAATGGGCCACGAAGTCAGTGCATTCAATAATCTGCATGAGAAATGAGAGGAGAGAAATAAATAAATAAAATATATTTTTTTTTTAATATTTCTAATGGCAGTGAGAGTCCAGGAATTCCATTTATAGCAGAAAAAAAGTGTAACAGGAGCACCAGGTGAAGTGATAAAAATATTAAATTTTATTGAAATGCAAAGGGTATATACCCCGGGTAAGAACACACAAAAAGGAAAAAAGTTTGAACCAACAAACTGATGAACAATGGCTGACCGGTTTCGGCTGTTGCCTTACTCCTAGCCTGCTTAAAACAGATTAACAGTTACTGCTTTAAAAACCCTCATCTGTGTTACCATTGGTTCAGGGGCACACACCCCAAAATTTCCAGCTTCATTCAATTATATAATCATTAAATGACACCAGGGTTTCTACGGTACATAGTTGTGAGAAAAAAGCATGCAAATATATACAAACCAAGCAAAATACACCTTTAAACTCTGAGTTTCTAATAATGTTGAACTTTGTTCTAATGATGTGTCTAAATATGTGTTTATACATGCTAAGATTGTATGCATGCTGTAACTAATATGGCTGTGTTCAATTTGCAACAAAGCTTGCCGTATGCTCCGGCAGTGTGTGGAAACATCTTATATTTTATATTTATTTGGTAGGGACACTTTAGTCAGTTATAATATGCATTAGTGGATAATTATTTTTAAGGTTTACCTTAGAATTTTTAGCCTTTAGCCTTACTTAGTAACGTCCGCTCACCGCTGTGAGGCTTGCAAAGGGGCCGCCCATGTCATTGTTCAAAACGTTCCCATAGGTTGAAAATCATAAGATCAGGCCAATCACCATGCAAGTCTCACAGCACAAATCTGGGACGATTAAAAAACCTAATCCTATTGGGTCCCTGTGCATACAGTGTCCTCCTATTCGTGACGTATGCATGTTGTTAGCAACAGTCCGTGGGAAATATCTGCAACCTGCAGTTCTATTTCGTATCGAAAAATGTGTTTAATGGAGTGAAAATGTTTAGAAAAATGGGGAAACTATTATATACAAATTGCTACCGTGGAATCCTAAGCCTACAATTGTGAATTTTGCTTGTTTAGAGTCCGTCACATACAGTGAATAGATCAAGTACTAACGTCTTAGATCTACAGATTCCTAATGGGAAATAATGCTGCCAATTAGGAGGGGTTAGTTATCCATATAAAAAATCTTACTAGTATATTGTAAATAGCTTGTAGTGTAGTATCTACTATACTGATTAGATAGGTATGTGTAGGTCCCAATATGGAATAAGTTATTACTAATAGGGGAAAAAAAATAACCCCCATTTAGTGTGCCTATTATCCATAGGTGGATAATTCCCAAATTTAGATATTTAGACCTGAATTCAAATTTGAATATGTAAAATGGAAAGATTAACTGCATTATGCAGTGGTTTAATTAGGGAGAGATACTGTAAAGGAACAAATAATCTTGGGAAATCTGAAGATGCCTGACATGGCAATTTATAAATTGCTCTGTGTAGTGTGAACTAGCTTAGATTACCAAAAATTGATTAAATCGAATTCTGAGTTGAGGCCTTCTGGAACTCTCTGAGTTGAGGCCTTCTGGAACCTTAGGCAATTAAGTATAGAACAGGATTATGAAATTTTGTCACAAGACCCTACACGCCAATTCCAGCGACAATTGGTCTCCCTTGTGGACGATGGGTTATATGGATCAGGAAACCAAGAATTATCTTCTGATACAAAATCCCGGCATTCCTGTGTTTAATCACCTACCCAAGATTCATAAATCTATAGAGAATGTCCAAGGGAGATCTATTGTAAGCGGAATTGGTTCCCTACTGGAGCACTTGTCAGAATGGCTGGATGGTATACTGCAACCCATGGTAAGCACCCTTTGGAGTTACCTGTCAGATACGAAGCATGTACTAAACTTACTTTCAGAACTCACTTGGCAGAGCAACTTCAAATGGTTGACAGTGGATGTAAGATCCATGTATTCCACCATACCCCATGAGAAGGGCCTTATTTTTTTATCTAGAAAATATACACATGATCAGGACTTTATAGACTACATACTGAGGGTGACCAAATTCCTCCTGACTCACAACTATTTCCTGTTTGAGGGGAGATTTTTTTCTCCAGAGGCGTGGGACGGCAATGGGGGGCCAAGTTTGCCCCCTCCTATGCCAACCTCTTTATGGGGTGGTGGGAGCTCTCCCACGTCTTTGGAGAGAGGAATCCCTTCAGGCAGGGGATAGTGTGGTACAGGCGCTTTATAGATGATCTCCTTTTCATCTGGGAAGGTCCCCTACATGATTTGGAGGAATTTGTGAAGGGATTAAATAACAATACTGTGGGAATCAGTTTTACCTCGGAGATTCAACAACACAAAGTAAATTTTCTAGACATTACGCTCAAAGGAATAGCAGGCCATAAGATAATCACAGAGACCTATCGAAAACCAATTACAGGGAACTCTTTATTGCATGCCTCAAGTTGTCACCCCAAGAGAGTGTTCAGGGGTGTAGCAAGAGGGCAGTTCATCCGCTTAAAAAGAAATTGCACGAGTTACAGTACATATGAGCAACAAGCGGATGAACTGTCAGACAGACTGTTAGAAAGAGGATACCCTAGGTCAATTATTTTGAAAGAGAGGAATTCTGTCACAAAGATCAGTAGAACTGACCTTCTAAAACAGAATAGAAAAGAGACTGAAAGGAAAATCGAGAAGAAAATCACATTCTCGACGGATTACTCTCAGCAGTATACCCAGATATGCCAGATTATTAGGAACAATTATCAGCTATTGCTAGCTGATGATGCTCTTAAGGAAACTGTGTCAGAGGGCATCAGATGCACCTACAGAAGAAATAAGACGATAGGCAATTTGGTTGCACCTACTAGATTAAAGCAAGAACAGACGGATGGGTCTTCCTGGCTAAGACTTAATGGTACCTTTAGGTGCAATCATCTTACCTGTAAGGCCTGTGAAAGGGTCACTACAGGGGATACCTTTGGTTCCCTAGTCACAGGAGAGAATTTTCAAAAGAAGTTATGCCTGAATTGTAGGTCAACCTTTGTGGTGTATCTGATCTCATGTACTCATTGTGCGCTCCAATATGTAGGACTCACAACGAGGGAAGCTAGAGTCAGGATCAAAGAACACTTGTTGGACATAAAAGAGGGTGTTCTCACTACTCCACTAATCAATCACTTTTCAAATGTTCACAATAAAGATGAGATTCTTTATGTGGACAATCATTGAGAGAGTACCTATCCAGACCAAAGGGGGAGATAGGACTCGTAAATTGGGTGAAAGAGAGGCCTTCTGGATATTTCGTTTAAAAACGAGAGTTCCAGAAGGCCTCAACTCAGAATTCGATTTAATCCATTTTTGGTAATCTAAGCTAGTTCACACTACACAGAGCAATTTATAAATTGCCATGTCAGGCATCTTCAGATTTCCCAAGATTATTTGTTCCTTTACAGTATCTCTCCCTAATTAAACCACTGCATAATGCAGTTAATCTTTCCATTTTACATATTCAAATTTGAATTCAGGTCTAAATATCTAAATTTGGGAATTATCCACCTATGGATAATAGGCACACTAAATGGGGGTTATTTTTTTTCCCCTATTAGTAATAACTTATTCCATATTGGGACCTACACATACCTATCTAATCAGTATAGTAGATACTACACTACAAGCTAGATACTACACTACAAGCTATTTACAATATACTAGTAAGATTTTTTTATAACTAACCCCTCCTAATTGGCAGCATTATTTCCCATTAGGAATCTGTAGATCTAAGACGTTAGTACTTGATCTATTCACTGTATGTGACGGACTCTAAACAAGCAAAATTCACAATTGTAGGCTTAGGATTCCACGGTAGCAATTTGTATATAATAGTTTCCCCATTTTTCTAAACATTTTCACTCCATTAAACACATTTTTCGATACGAAATAGAACTGCAGGTTGCAGATATTTCCCACGGACTGTTGCTAACAACATGCATACGTCACGAATAGGAGGACACTGTATGCACAGGGACCCAATAGGATTAGGTTTTTTAATCGTCCCAGATTTGTGCTGTGAGACTTGCATGGTGATTGGCCTGATCTTACGATTTTCAACCTATGGGAACGTTTTGAACAATGACATGGGCGGCCCCTTTGCAAGCCTCACAGCGGTGAGCGGACGTTACTAAGTAAGGCTAAAAATTCTAAGGTAAACCTTAAAAATAATTATCCACTAATGCATATTATAACTGACTAAAGTGTCCCTACCAAATAAATATAAAATATAAGATGTTTCCACACACTGCCGGAGCATACGGCAAGCTTTGTTGCAAATTGAACACAGCCATATTAGTTACAGCATGCATACAATCTTAGCATGTATAAACACATCATTAGAACAAAGTTCAACATTATTAGAAACTCAAAGAGTTTAAAGGTGTATTTTGCTTGGTTTGTATATATTTGCATGCTTTTTTCTCACAACTATGTACCGTAGAAACCCTGGTGTCATTTAATGATTATATAATTGAATGAAGCTGGAAATTTTGGGGTGTGTGCCCCTGAACCAATGGTAACACAGATGAGGGTTTTTAAAGCAGTAACTGTTAATCTGTTTTAAGCAGGCTAGGAGTAAGGCAACAGCCGAAACCGGTCAGCCATTGTTCATCAGTTTGTTGGTTCAAACTTTTTTCCTTTTTGTGTGTTCTTACCCGGGGTATATACCCTTTGCATTTCAATAAAATTTAATATTTTTATCACTTCACCTGGTGCTCCTGTTACACTTTTTTTCTGCAGTTCTCACAAAGGCCAGACAGAGAGCACAGGTAAGGATAAATACTGTAAGAGGTTAGCTAATAGCTTGCTGCTATAGACTGTAACATTAAAGGGACAGCTGGGAAACCACGGATGCTGTAAAGAAGAAAAACTTCACATGTCAAGCAAAAGCAATTTGCTAAATCATTGCTAAAATAGCCGGAGGTGAGCAGAATAGGACGTACATCCCCAACATAGGGGACACAGCATCTAGGAACAAGGCAGCCCCTTTTCTAAGGAGGCAGTGAGTGGTGAGTCACCTTTATTATAATACTTTATCTACAGTGTATTGTTACTGCTTCATTGGAATCTGAATGGTGGGAGGTGTTGGGGGGGAACACCGCCATCACCAAGTGTATTTGTATTTATATATATATATATATATATATATATATATATATATATACACACACCTTATACAGTCTATTTGCACAGCAGCCTTTAACAAGATACCATTGAACTGAATCTTCTATCCTTACAGATTCTTTTTACCTAAAAGGATAGTACACACACCCTAATCCATCCCCCCTCCTTTCAAATTCCATTTATAACCTATGGAAAATACTACACCTGGCCACCAGGAAGACTTGCCATTTGGACTCAATGCACGCCACTGCCATGTGATGTGGGGTGGTTTTGTAAGTAGGGGCTTGTGTGTATCCCTCATGCCCCGGAAACCCACACTACAATCATCAAGCTCCCGGGAGAGTAACCGAAATTGGGCTACAAACTGTTTTTAATCGTGCTACACAGCAGCGCTTCTCTTGCACACATGACCTGCGGCGGATCACAGACTCTGGAGCGGTGAGGCAGCGCGGGAGTCCTGTTACCAACATGGAGGTGGCGAGACACCTCATACGGAGTAGGCTTGGGGCAGGTAACTTGTATAATAAAAAACGAAATAGTTAAATGTTGTGCTAGTAAAGAACCCTTGCACATATACAAATAAATGCAGGGCCTTACTGTGTACTGATCAGTTTTTATTTTGGGTACACCATCAGCGTCAATTGCTCTTTACTTCCCATTATGGATGACTATGATAGAACCTAGTCAGGAGGATAATTGCCCTATCCCCATATTTGACTTCAATAAATGTATGCTATGCAGGTCACAAACTGTGTCTCCTCCTGCTCAGTTATGCAACTCCTGCCTTACATCTACTCTGCAGTCTTATTCAGGGGGGGCCTAATATTCAGACGTCCACTGTGTCCCCGCCATCTCAATCTACCCCTGGACGTTCTGCTGACTCGCAGACCTCAGTATGTCTTGACATGCCAGTACTCCAACCGCAGATGGTGGCTCCTAGTACTTCACATGCTGTTCTCTATGACCCCGTTGCTCAAACTCAACCTGGGGTTGAAATTTTTTTCCATGATCTTGCTGCCCAGTTACAATCTGCTGTTTCTGCTGCCCTGAGTGCTATGCCATTTGCAGGAAATAGGAAGAGGGAGGTTAAAGGGACAGTCAACACCAGAATTTTTGTGGTTTTAAAAAATAGATATTGCCTTAATTACCCATTCCCTAGTTTTGCATAACCAACACTGTTAAAATAATACATGTTTTACCTCTGTGATTACCTTGTATCTAAGCCTCTGCAGACTGCCCCTAATTTCAGTTCTTTTGACAGACTTGCATTTTAGCCAATCAGTGCTCACGCCTCGGTAAATTCACGTGCATGAGCTCAATGTTATCTATATGAAACACATGAACTAACACCCTCTAGTGGTAAAAAAAACTATCAAATGCAGAGGTGGCCTTCAGGGTCTAAGAAATTAGCATATGAACCTCCCAGGTTTAGCTTTCAACTAAGAATACCAAGAAAACAAAGCAAAATTAGTGATAAAAGTAAATTGGAAAGTCGTTTAAAATGACATGCCCTATTTGAATTGTGATATTTTTTTTGGACTTGACTGTCCCATTAAGCACTGTTCCTCTGAGTCTAGAACCACCAGTTCTATTGGAGCTGCAGAGGTCAGCCATATGCAACTGCCTGAAGTTGATGACTCATTGGCTAGCTCTTAAGGAGAACTTTCATTCTGTGGAGAATCTGAAAGAGACTCTGAGGATATTACCTTCAGATTTAAAATTGAGCATTTAAGATATCTATGTTTGACATTCAGAAATGACAAAATAATGTTAAATGACTGGGATATAAAGTTTAACACAGTAAAGTGTAAAATTATGCATTTAGGGAAGAAAAATCCAAATGTTAATTATAGACTCAATGACACTTTACTGACTGTTACAAATGAGGAACAGGACTTGGGAATTATTATTTCACATGATTTAAAACTTCGAAAACAATGTAAGATGCAGCGAGTAAGGCCAGCAAAATGCTTGGATGTAAGAGGTATTTGCAGCAGAAATAGTAAGGTTCTTATGCCACTTTATAGATCATTAGTTAGGCCTCATCTTGAGTATTGTGTGCAGTTCTGGAGGCCAAATCTTCAGGATATTAAACTTGAATCTGTGCAAAGGAGGACTACCAAAATTGTACATGGTCTAAAAAATAAAACATACAGGCTCGTAAGACAGAACCTGCAATAGACCGGGCCCAGGGGCGTATTATGTCCTAGGCCAACAAGGCCTGGGCCTAGGGCAGCAGATGTCTGGGGCGGCACTTTTTGACACAACTACCACATCATACTGTGCAGCACAATAAATATATTTTTTTGGTCTTGGCTTGATCTCCTGGGAGGGACTCCTGACAGCATTAGTTTGTAGGGCCCTTGTGATGAACTAATACGAGGGCAAGATATTATTTGGTGCAGGCAACTCCTATACTGCCCCATTTTCATCTGCCCTTACAGTATGATCTCCATGCTGTTTTAAGCCTTGATAACGACTTCTAAAGCAAACAACAACAACTACTGCCTGTGATCCCAGATCGCACTAACTGCAAACATTCCATTCACTGTCAGCATGTTATTTTCTTCTTCCTCAAGAAAATAACAAGCTGACAGTAAGTGGAATGTTTGCAGTTAGTGTGATCTGGGATCACAGGCAGAACCCTTCTGTTTGTTTTAGAGATCGCTATCAAGGCTGAGGACAGCATGGAGATTATCAATTCACTACACAAAAGGACTTGTGTAATAGGAATGTGGCCAGGGCATCCGGATTGAGAAAAACTTTAAACTACTTTTTGCTAATTACTGTGGCTACTGCACTGGCTAGTTTGGCTACTAATCCCCTGGTCCCCTGTGTATGTATTATATTATATGAAAGGATCCTTCTGAGCTGGCTGCCTACCCCTGATAATGTCTGCTGCTTTTATGGTGTTTGAAAAGATGTCTATTCCTGCAAATGTTTCAATTCACCTCCTATATCCTTATTTTATTGTAAAAGCTTTGCATAATAATTCTTTAGTATAAATAGAAGAGCTGGATATCTAATTAAAAGTTAATTAAGAAAGGGTTCTCATTGACAAATATGATGTGACGCTAAAGACTTGGTTAACCCCTTAACGACACGAGTCGTACAGGGTACGTCGCACACAACCCGGTCTTTAAAGACCAGCGACGTACCCTGTACGATTTTGGGGATTAAAGCGGCTGGAAGCGATCCTGATCGCTTCCAGCCGCTTTACGGTTATTGCAGTGATGCCTCGATAGCGAGGCATCCTGCAATAACATTTTTCCCCCATCCGATGCAGAGAGAGCCACTCTGTGGCCCTCTCTGCACCGGCATCGATGGCCGCAATCGTTGGTGGGTGGGAGCTGACCGTGGGAGGCGGGTGGGCGGCCATCGGTGACAAATTGAAGAGAGAGGGGGGCGGGATCGGGGGCGGGGTTGTTGGGCGCGCGCACGGGAGCGCGCGCGTGCACGGG